>NC_135979.1:1204510-1272010 GCF_053455715.1 Rhinoraja longicauda | reverse complement strand
GGGGTAGAGGTGAATCGGACAGGACCCTTGCTTATGGAAGGACCGTTCAGAAGCCTGATAACAGAGCTGTTCCTGATTTTGGTGGTGCGCGCTTTCAAGCTTCTGTACGTATGTGAAAGGTCGATACAGGTGAGGAGTTGGGGAAAAGCTCACATTAAACCCGTGTCCTCGAGCTCTTGTCCCCCACTCCCCCGGGTAAAAGACTCTCCATCCACCCTGTCTATTCCCCTTATAGTTTTACCCATTTAGGATCACCCTCAGCCTGACCTTTATGTTCCCTGATACTTTTGAAACGTTCAGTGGTAGAGCCACTGCCTCACGATGCCAGACACGTGGGTTCCATCCTGACCGCGGGAGCTGTCTGTGTGGAGTTTGCACGTTCTCCCCGTGACCACGTGGGTTTTCTCCGGGTGCTCCGGCTTCCTCCCACACTCCTGGTGTGTAGGGAGTGGATGAGAAAGTGGGATAACACAGAACTAGTGTGAATGGGTGGTCGCAGGTCAGTGTGGGCTCGGTGGGCCGATGGGCCTGGACTCGGTGGGCCGAAGGGCCTGTTTCCATGCTGTATCGCTAAACTAAACTCCACCTGAATGGTTCTGAGACTGGTGTCCTCCCACAAATAGGCCTGTAGAAAAGGGCCTTGCATTTTTATTGTTCATTTTTATAATAAAATGAACTTTGTTGTTGTTGTTTATTCTGGATTTTACAGAGTACTATGTTTACATATCTGTTGTGTTGCTGCAAGGAAGACTTTCATTGTTCTGTTTTAGAACAGGTGACAATAACACACTTTCGACTGTCATCAGTCTGAAGAAGAGTCTCGACCCGAAACGTCACCCATCCTTTTTCTCCACAGATGCTGCCTGACCCGCTGAGTTACTCCAGAACTCTGTGAAACGTCACCTATCCATGTTCTCCACAGATGCTGCCTGACCCGCTGAGTTACTCCAGCACTCTGTGAAACGTCACCTATCCATGTTCCCCACAGATGCTGCCCGACCCGCTGAGTTACTCCAGCACTCTGTGTCCATCTTTGGTATAAACCAGCATCTACATTTTCTTCCCACACCCCACGCTGCCTCGGCAAGGCCAGCAGCATAATCAAGGACCAGTCTCACCCCGGCCACTCCCTCTTCTCCCCTCTCCCATCGGGCAAGAGGTACAGAAGTGTGAAAACGCACACCTCCAGAATCAGAGACAGTTTCTTCCCGGCTGTTATCAGGCAACTGAACCATCCTACCACAACCAGAGAGCAGTGCTGAACTACTATCTACCTCATTGGTGACCCTCGGACTATCCTTGATCGGACTTTGCTGGCTTTACCTTGCACTAAACGTTATTCCCTTATCATGTATCTGTACACTGTGGACGGCTCGATTGTAATCATGCGTTGTCTTTCCACTGGCTGGTTAGCGCGCAACAAAAGCTTTTCACTGTACCTCGGTACACGTGACAGTAAACTAATCTGAACAACACACACATATGACTCTCTTGACTCTTGTAATTGGGAGGTGAGGAGGTCACCAGTAGGGAGATGTCCAACAAATCAAGGAGAAAGGGCAGCGCAGTGGTACAGGGTAGGGAGCAGAATGGCAGCGCCGTGGTACAGGGTAGGGAGCAGAATGGCAGTGTGGTGGTACAGTGGTACAGTGGTACAGTGGTACAGTGGTACAGTGGTACAGTGGTACAGGGTAGGGAGCAGAATGGCAGTGTGGTGGTACAGGGTAGGGAGCAGAAGCCTGACAAACACAGCAGGCAGGGGCCGGAACATGGAGGCCAAAGTATGCAATAATAATTGAATCTGAAATAAGTAAGAACTGTTGAAAAAACAGCTCAAGGCTCTTTACTTAAATGCAGGCAGCATTTGCAACAATCTAGATGATCAGGCACTATAAAGAGCAGCTTGTGATTATAATGTAAAAGTTACCATAGAGACAGGTGCTCAGATTAGTTTGGTTTAGAGATACAGCATGGAAATGGCCCTTCGGCCCATCGAGTCTGCGCCGACCAGCGATCATCTGGACACTAGTCCTATCCCACGCACTCGGGACAATTTACAGAAGCCAATTAACCTACACAAACCGTAACGTCTTTGGAGTGTGGGAGGAAACCGGAGCACCCGGAGAAAACCCACGCAGGTCACTGGGAGAACGTACAAACTCCACACAGACAGCGTCTGTAGTCAGGATGGAACCCGGGTCTTAAAGCAGCAACTCCATCGCTGCGCCACCGCGCCTCTCTCAGTGTTCCAGGGTGTACAATGTTCCAAATGGACAGGTCACGAGGGGCTTTGCATAGCCTATAACGCAGAGCAGGGGTAATCATGGCTGGTCTATCTCTCCCTCTCAACCCCATTCTCCTGTCTTCTCCCCATAACCCCCAACACCCATACTAATCAAGAATCTATCTAACTCTGTCTTAGAAATATCCATTGACTTGGCCTCCACAGCCTTCTGTGGCAAAGATTCGCAACCTCCGTTAGGCGAACACACTCCGTTAGCCTACACTGTCCCGGCCGACAGCGGCCCGCGGGCCTAATACGGGACAAGGGCGGTCCCGTACGGGACAAACCCACTTAGCCCAAAATACGGGATGTCCCGGCTAATACGGGACAGTTGGGGTCCCTAAGTGTGCACTTTCCCCATCCTTTGCTAATTTTATTTATTTTGACAATGATCTGTTTGCTTGCAGGAGAAACACATTTGGAAATACTAATACTCAGTAATGTGTTACCAGGTTGTGAAATAAAGTGGCTCCTAACACCACTATGATTATGTTAATGCACAGCTACAATGCAGAGCACTATTCTGGAGCAGTGTTCAATAAAAGCAGTTACAGTATCTAAAGCAAAACACAGTGCTGGAGGAACTCAGCGGGTCAGGCAGCCTCTGTGGAAGAAATGGACAGACAACGTTTCAAGTTGGAATGGGACCCTTCTTCAGACTGATGGAGTTTTCGGGGAGAAAGCTGGAAAAGTGAGGTGCAAAGCCTGGCAAGTGATAGGTGGAGGATAGACACAAATGGCTGGAGTAACTCAGCGGGACAGGCAGCATCTCTGGAGAGAAGGAATGGGTGACGTTTCGGGTCGTCTGAGTTACTACAGCTTTTTGTGCCTGTCTTCGGTTTAAACCCGCATCTGCAGTTCCTTCCTACACAAGCGATAGGTGGATACAGGTCAGATTGTAGGGCGGTGGGCAGATGGGTGGAGCCAGTCACAAAGGCTAGAGGTGAAAAGGGGACAAATGGGTGTCAGATGTGGAGAGATGAGGTGGAGTGGAATGTCAGACCAGAGAGAGGGGTGTGGGTGGGAAAGAGAATATAGAAGGGACATCAGGGAAATGGGAGATGAGTGTAGGCAGGAGGGGGAAGGAGCAGGGAGACTGGGGGAGTGGGAGATGGTGGGGGAGGGGGGGATGTGTGCGCACTAGGGTGGGGAGATGGGGCTAGGAGGGTATTACATGAAAGTGGAGGTAAAGGATAGTTCTAGCATCATGTCCAGCACAGACATTGTGGGCTGAAGGGCCTTTCTGTACTGTTAGACAATAGACAATAGACAATAGGTGCTGGAGGAGGCCATTTGGCCCTTCGAGCCAGCACCGCCATTCAATGTGATCATGGCTGATCATTCTCAATCAGTACCCCGTTCCTGCCTTCTCCCCATACCCCCTGACTCCGCTATCCTTAAGAGCTCTATCTAGCTCTCTCTTGAATGCATTCAGAGAATTGGCCTCCACTGCCTTTGAGGCAGAGAATTCCACAGATTCACAACTCTCTGACGGAAAAAGTTTTTCCTCATCTCAGTTCTAAATGGCCTACCCCTTATTCTTAAACTGTGGCCCCTTGTTCTGGACTCCCCCAACATTGGGAACATGTTTCCTGCCTCTAACGTGTCCAACCCCTTAATAATCTTATACGTTTCGATAAGATCTCCTCTCATCCTTCTAAATTCCAGTGTATACAAGCCTACTTCTAAATTCCAGTGTTTACAAGCTTAGTTCTAGGATCTAAACGTGAATGGGTGAACCTCCATTTAATGAACAGCTAGACTGAAAGGCACACATGCACTGCTTTGCAAGATGCTTTAGACAGGCACATGCATAAGTAGGAAGTAAGAATCTAATTTTTAAAATCTTGACCCATGAATGGAGGGATATGGATCACATGCAGGCAGGGGAGGTTTGTTCAACCTGGCAATGAGTTCAGCATGGGCATTGTGGGCCGAAGGGCCTGATCCTGTGCTATAGTGTTCTATATTCTATTTCAATGCAGTCAATTAAATGATTTGCTTTAACTTGTTGTATGGAGTCAGAGAGTCATAAATACAGCGTGGAAACAGGCCCTTCGGCCCAACTTGCCCATACCGGCCAACATGCCCCATCTACACTAGTCCCACCTAGTTACAGTCATAGAGTGATACAGTGTGGAAACAGGCCCTTCAGCCCAACTTGCCCACACCGGCCAACATGTCCCAGCTAGACTAGTCCCACCTGCCCGCGTTTGGCCCATATCCCTCCAAACCTGTCCTATCCATGTACCTGTCTAACTGTTTCTTAAACGTTGGGATAGTCCCAGCCCCAACTACCTCTTCTGGCAGCACGTTCCATACACCCACGATCATACATACCTCTGTTGATTTCTCTGTCACATATTGTGTGCTTTTTGTTCTTGTTGCTATGGTTTGGCCACAGATCCCACAGGTGTGTGTGAATACACCTGCGTCACATCACCTTCCTAATGGCGGCACGGTGGGGCAGCGGTAGAGCCATTGCCTTACAGCGAATGCAGCGCCGGAGACCCGGGTTCCATCCCGACTACGGGTGCTGTCCGTGTGGAGTTTGTACGTTCTCCCCGTGACCTGCGCGGGTTTTCTCCGAGATCTTCGGTTTCTTCCAAAGACGTACAGGTATGTAGGTGAATTGGCTTGGTATAAATGTAGAAAGTGTCCCTAGTGTGTGTAGGACAGTATTAATATGCAGGGATCGCTGGCCGGCACAGACCCGATGGGCCGAAGGGCCTGTTTCCGCGCTGCATCTCTAAACTGACAGGATGAAATACAGATATTGGTTCTCATGTCCCTGGCCAGCTGTCTCCACACATCTGCACCACATTAGGATTCTTGTCCGAGGCTCCAAATGCCTCTACAGCTCGGCCAGGCTTAGACATGGACTCAGCTCCCACCCCCCCACACTCCCCTCCTGCCTCTCCACCTGCCACAAGCAATTACGTTCATGTTTAAACCTCAAACTTTCTCCTGCATTGTATTAACTGCAAGCATTAGTCTCCCCACATCCAACAGAATATAGTTCCTTGCATAAAATCAATAGTCTGGAGTTACTAATCAATAGTCCTGAGTTACAAATCAAAAAAAAAAACATCATTCAGGTAACGTAGTGAATTTTAGTTTTGTGAAATTTACTGCCAAGGATTAAGATGAGAATCGCAACAAGATTGTAAAGCATGAGGCCACCATGGACTAAGTATTGTGATTATGAGGCTGCCCAGCACAGAAACAGGCCCTTCAGCCCAGCATCCATGCCAGCCATGGTGCCTAATTGAGCTAGTCCCATTTCATAAGTGATAGGAGCAGAATTAGGCCATTGAGCCCATCTAGTCTACTCCGCCATTCAATCATGGCTGATCTATCTCTCCCTCCTAACCCCACTTTCCTGCCTTCTCCCCATAACCTCTAACATCCGTACTAATCTCTGCCTTAAAAATATCCACTGACTTGGCCTCCACAGCCAGCTGTGGCAATGAATTCCACAGATTCACCACCTTCTGACTAAAGAAATTCCTCCTCATCTCCTTCCTAAAGGAATATCCTTTAATTCTGAGGCTGTGCCCTCTGGTCCTAGACTCTCCCACTAGTGGAACCATCCTCTCCACATCCACTCTATCCAGGCCGCTCACTATTCGGTAAGTTTCAGTGAAGTTCCCTCTTGTCCCATTTCCTTGCACCAGGCCCAAATCCCTCTGAACCGTTCCCTCCAAGGACCTGTCCAAGTGCCTCTTAAATGTTGTTATAGTACTTGCCTCAATTACCTCACCATACAGCACCATACAATATATCCATACAGTACATCCATGCTATACATCCATGCTATACAGCCATATTGTACATCCATACTGTACATCCACACTATACATCCATACGGTACATCCATACTATACAACCATATTATACATTCATGCTATACATCCATACTCTACATCCACACCACACATCCATACTATACACCCACACTATACATCCATGCTATACACCCATACCATACATCCATACCATACATACATACTATATGTCCATACTATACCTCCATGCTGTACATACAAACTATACATACATACTATACATCCATACTATGCATCCATGATGTACATGCATACTATACATCCATACTATACATACATACTATATATACATACAATAATTGTAATTGTAATTCGTTTATTGGCCAAGCATGTAAACATACAAGGAATTTGATTTGCCGCCAGTCATACAAAACAGCAGCAAGTTACATCACCACATAAAGATTAAACATTGACTTGAACAGCAATTTCACTCACGCACATTCACACTCTCTCTTTCACATGCACACACACTCACACACACAATCTCACACACATTCTCACGCTTTCACACACACACACTCACACACTCTCTCACACACACACCCTCACATATATTCTCACTCTTTCACACACACTCTCTCACACACACACATTCTCACACTTTCACACATACACACACACACACACACACACACACACACACACACACACACACACACACACACACAAACATTCTCACACTTTCACACACACACTCTCTCTCTCACACACACACATACACACACACTCACACATATTCTCACTCTCACACACACACATACTCACACTTTCACACACACACACAAACACACACTCTCTCGCACACAAACATTCTAACACTTTCACACACACACACTCTCACACACACACATTCTCACACTCTCACACACACATACTCACACTTTCACACACACACACAAACACACACTCTCTCACACAAACATTCTTACACTTTCACACACACTCTCTCACACACACACGCACCCTCACACATATTCTCACACTCTCTCTCAGACACACACATTCTCACACTCTCTCTCTCACACACACACACACACACACACACACACACACACACACACACACACACACACACACACACACAAACATTCTCACACTTTCACACACACACTCTCTCTCTCACACACACACATACACACACACTCACACATATTCTCACTCTCACACACACACATACTCACACTTTCACACACACACACAAACACACACTCTCTCGCACACAAACATTCTAACACTTTCACACACACACACTCTCACACACACACATTCTCACACTCTCACACACACATACTCACACTTTCACACACACACACAAACACACACTCTCTCACACAAACATTCTTACACTTTCACACACACTCTCTCACACACACACGCACCCTCACACATATTCTCACACTCTCTCTCAGACACACACATTCTCACACTCTCTCTCTCACACACACACACACACACACACACACACACACACACACACACACACACACACACACACACACACACACACACTCATACACACACATTCTCTCTCCCACTCTCAGGCATTCTCACATCCCAGGCCTATGACCCTGAACGGAAGGAATTCTAACCAATGTGATATATTTCCAATATTCACATGAAAATTAGACATGGATATCTCCACACATTGATTTTCTGTAGAATCGCAAGTATTCTGCGTACTAAAGATTTGTTATATACATGTAACAGCATTAACTAAAGTGCCAACTAATGAGAGTAACAAGTCTGCTTCTGTAAGTGACAGTGTATGCAGAACCACACCCACAGATTGTTGTTGGAAAACCCTGAAAGAAAGACTATCCTTTGTGAAAATGTCCAAGAATTGCCACCGTTACAGCGACAGTTTAGTTCATTGTCACGTGTACCGAGGTACAGTGAAAAGCTTTTGTTGCGAGCTAACCAGTCAGCGGAAAGACAACACATGATTACAATCGAGCCGTCCACAGTGTACAGATACATGATAAGGGAATAACGTTTAGTGCAAGGTAAAGCCAGTAAAGTCCGATCAAGGATAGTCCGAGGGTCACCAATGAGGTAGATAGTAGTTCAGCACTGCTCTCTGGTTGTGGTAGGATGGTTCAGTTGCCTGATAACAGCCGGGAAGAAACTGTCCCTGAATCTGGAGGTGTGCGTTTACACACTTCTGTACCTCTTGCATTAATAACCTGTTTACTATTATCAATCTTCTTACCTTGTAATGTAATTTCTTCAGGTAAACCTGCCAACAGGGAAGACTTACTTACAGCTCATGTAAAATACTTTTACATTAAGTGTCCTTTTTAAATAATGCCAATAAGCTAGAGATGAGCTGATTGTAAAATTGTTTTTCTTGTTAATTATCCAATGATGTTCTGAACTGAGTTGGTTCTCGACTCAAAGCGATCAGTTTTATACAATGGTATGTCTACCACCTGGGTTTGATCCTGACTACGGGTGCTGTCTGTATGGAGTTTGGACCTTCACCCTGTGACTGTTTGGGATTTATCCGGGTGCTCCGGTTTCCTCCCACCCTCCAAAGACGTACAGGTTTGTCGGTTAATTGGCCTGGTAAAATTGTGAATTGTCTCCAGTGTGTGTAGGATAGTGTTAGTGTGCGGGGATCGTTAGATGCAGGAAAAAATGTTCCCAATGTTGGGGGAGTCCAGAACCAGGGGTCACAGTTTAAGAATAAGGGGTTGGCCATTTAGATGAGGAAAAACATTTTCACCCAGAGAGTTGAGAATCAGTGGAATTCTCAGCCACAGAAGGCAGTGGAGGCCAATTCACTGGATGTTTTCACGAGAGAGTTAGATTTAGCTCTTAGGGCTAATGGAATCAAGAGATATGGGGAGAAAGCAGGAACGGGGTACTGATTTTAGATGATCAGCCATTATCATAGTGAATGGCGGTGCTGGCTCAAAGGGCCGAATGGCCTACTCCTGCACCTATGTTTCTATGTTTCTATGTTTCCATGACTCCATATCCAGCCAGATTTCTAGATCATTGACTCGAGGAGTCGAATCCCAGCATGACTGCTTGGGAATCTAAATTCAAGGAATGAAATGAAAATATTTGGAATTTGACTCAGTAACTGGGCGGCACGGTGGCGCAGCGGTAGAGTTGCCGCCTTACAGCGAATGCAGCGCCGGAGACTCAGGTTCGATCCTGACTACGGGCGCTGTCTGTACGAAGTTTGCACGTTCTCCCCGTGACCTGCGTGGGTTTTCTCCGAGATCTTCGGTTTCCTCCCACACTCCAAAGACGTGCAGGTTTGTAGGTTAATTGGCTGGGCAAATGTAAAAATTATCCCTAGTGGGTGTAGGATAGTGTTAGTGTGCGGGGATCGGATCGCTGGGCGGCGCGGACCCGGTGGGCCGAAGGGCCTGTTTCTGCGCTGTATCTCTAAATCTAAACATTTACCATGAAGCCAGGGTCTTGTCATGAAACTTCACTTGGTTCATTTTAAGAACTTGAGTGGACTTGTTCAACTGCATTCCTCCTGATCAATGTCACAGTGAGGCTTTGGACACATCTGGTCCTGTGAATGTCTGGAAGGTCGGTTTGTTTGGTGAAGGCTGGAACATGAACTCTGTCTCCCCATCACTTCCCACTGTCAGGGGAGTGCAGGTGTGACCCCTCTGGGTGTTCAGAGGTTCAACCAGGACAGGGGTTGGCCAGGTAATGTTTGGTGTTCCAGGAGTTCCCTTGCTCCAGTCCTTGATATTGTTCCCACCCCAAAGAGTGGATCAAAAATCACACAAGAAATCCAATAAAAATGAAAGACAAAGAATGATAAAAAATTAATCTCAATTCTCTTTCATTGAAAATATTAGAGGAAGTGAGATTTGTTCTTCAGCACCATAGAGAAGATTTAAAAAAAGCATGGATTAATAATGATTTTGTCGTATGATTTTGCAAATGCCTTACGGATAGAGTAGTTTAGTTTAGTTTAGTTTAGTTTTAGAGACATCGCATGGAAGCAGGCTCTTCGGCCCATCGAGTCCACGCCGACCATCGATCACCCTAGTTCTACGTTATCCCACTTTCTCATCCACCCCCTGCACACTAGGGGGCAATTTACAGAGGGCCGATTAACCTACAAACCCGCACGTCTTTGGGATGTGGGAGGAAACCGGAGATCTCGGAGAAAAACTCACGCAGGTCACGGGGAGAGCGTACAAACTCCGCACGGACAGCACCCGTAGTCGGGATGGAACCCGGGTCTCCGGCACTGAATGCGCTGTAAGGCAGCAACTCTACCGCTGCGCCACCGTGACGCCCATTAATTCATTATTTCAAGATTTAAAACAAAACTACATTAATGGTATTTTAGGGATTTTTGGATAAACACATGGAATAGCAGGGAATGGAAGGACATGGATTATGTGCAGGCAGATAAGGGCTGATCTTAGCATTGTGTTTGGCACAGACTCTGTGGGCCTGTGCTGCACTCTTCTATGTTCAATCTTATGTGAATACAATTTAATTATTTCTTCGCCAGATAATCATAAACTAATGCGGTTTTGTTAAAGATCCAAGCTAGTGACACCTTGTGGCAGAATAGTCTCTGGCAGTCCCCCCTTCAGTGCAGCACGAACTAAAACAAACCGACCAGTCTGAAGAAGGGTCTCGACCCGAAACGTCACCCATTCCTTCTCTCCTGAGATGCTGCCTGACCTGCTGAGTTACTCCAGCATTTTGTGAATCAATGCCGTTGATTTGTACCAGCATCTGCAGTTATTTTCCTACACTTCTTAGACTTTCCTACACTTCTTAGACTTAGAACTGAGGTCGTTCAGTTTAGTTTAGAGATACAGCGCGGAAACCGGCCCTTTGGTCCACCGGGTCCGCGCCGACCAGCGATCCCCGCACACTAACACTATCCTACACACACTGGAGACAATTTTACACTAATACCAAGCCAATTAACCTACAAACCTGCACGTCTTTGGAGTGTGGGAGTAAACTGGAGCTCCCAGAGAAAGCCCACGCAGGTTATGGGGAGAACGTACAAACTCCGCACAGACAGCGCCCGTAGTCGGGATCGAACCCGGGTCTCCGGCGCGGCAAACGCCGTGAGGCAGCAGCTTTACCGCTGCGCCACCGTGCCGACCTGATGAGCAATGCCTTCTTTCGCTGAATATTATGCTCCATGTTTGGGTGGGAACTGAATAATCGTATGTTCCCAAAATAGCCAGCCACCAAGAAATTTTATTGACCACTGAAATATATATGTATCATTAAAATGATTGAACCCATCATTACTATACCCCCGCCAAGCTCAAATTGGATGTGAAGGTAGCTAAAATAATTAGAGCGTGAAATATATTGCAAAAAATGTCACATTTATGTTTGCCTACTTCGGCTGGAGTATTCAGCCATTTGGTATTTTTAAAGGTCTCAGTGGTATCAGGCATTTTGTTCAGATAATTTCCAATTACTCTACATATTTATTTGAGTTTGCAGTTGAGGTGTATTCATTGTGAGCATGTTCCGTTCCTTCTCTCTTCTGCCTTTAGTGTTGCCAGGGACAGGCGTCCACAACAACTCAACAACCTCGAATAGCGAAAGGCCTGGATAGAGTTTAGATTAGTCAGTCTGAAGAAGGGTCTCGACCCGAAACGTCACCCGTTCCTTCTCTCCAGAGATGCTGCCTGACCCGCTGAGTTACTCCACCATTTGTAAGAAAATAACTGCAGATGCTGGTGCAAATCGAAGGTATTTATTCACAAAGTGCTGGAGTAACTCAGCAGGTCAGGCAGCATCTCAGGAGAGAAGGAATGGGTGACGTTTCGGGTCGAGACCCTTCTTCAGACTGAACTGCAACTGCAGATGCTGGTTTAAATCGAACGTAGACACAAAATGCTGGAGTAACTCAGCGGGTCAGGCAGCATCTCTGGAGAGAAGGAATGCAGTTACTACACATGATTATAATCAATTTATAGATACATGATAAGGGAATAACGTTTAGAGTGGATGTGGAGAGGATGTTTCCACCAGTGGGAGAGTCTAGGACCGGAGGTCACAGTCTCAGAATTAAAGGATGTTCCTTTAGGATGGAGATGAGGAAGAATTTCTTTAGTCAGAGGGTGGTGAATCTGTGGAATTCATTGCCACTGAAGGCTCTGGAGGTCAAGCCTATGGAAAATTTTAAGGCAGAGATTGAAGGATTTGTGATTAGGGGGGGTGTCAGGGGTTATGGGGGGAAGGCAGGTGAATGGGGTTAGGAAGGAGAGATAGAACTGAAATGATTAAAATGGTGGAATAGACTTGATGGGCCAAATGGCTAAACCTGCTCCTATCACTTATGAACTTATGACACAAACTGTTGATTTGTTTCTTTATGATGAAAGCCGGAAGTCAGATGGGTCTGAGATGTATTAGCTGGGAAGCCATGTCACCCCTCACCAGGGTCGCCAACCGTCCCGTATTAGCTGGGACATCCTGTATTTTGGACTAAATTGGTTTGTCCCGTATGGGACCGCCCTTGTCCCGTATTAGTAGGGTTGCCAACTTCCTCACTCCCAAATACGGGAGAAAGGGTGATGTCACCGCCCCGCGCCCCACGTGACCTCACCCAGCCAGCGGCCACGTGCTCCCGCTCCATCAATGGCGGCCGCCCGGGCCGGGAGGCGGGTTGCTACGTAACCTCCGTTGGGCGAACACACTCCATTAGCCTACACTGTCCCAGCCGACAGCGGCCCGCGGGCCTAATACGGGACAAGGGCAGTCCCGTACGGGACAAACCCATTTAGCCCAAAATACGGGACATCCCGGCTAATACAGGGAATGTTGGCAACAGTAACTGCAGGAGAGGAAGGTTTAAAAACCCTGGTGCTGAGAGTGTCCTCAGTTGCTCTCCAACTCCTGGCTTCCAGTACCATGTGAAGCCTCATTGATATGCAACATGCCACAGGCAACTGCAAGGCCATATGTTGCACGATACACTGACAAACAGTAATCTTCATATCGACTCTCCACAGCACCGCACAAATACCAACGCTAAGTACAATAATTTATCTTAAAGGAGAATAATGAGCCTGTTTTAGGTAGTTAGAGGCAAGCAAATAAATGGTAGCTAATCCTTTGGTGTTTTCGAGAAAAAACAGAGTTGAAGACAATGATTTGGGAAGGGAAGATTTCTGCTGGAGAAGCTGTGCTAATTGTACGTGAGACTTTCCCCACTCAGTATATCATTAACGTGACGTGTCTTTAGCCTGGGATCGTTCACATTGGCTGCTTGCATGATGTGATTTCAAAAAATAAATGCCATCAACTATTTTACAGAGCAGTTTAAAATGTTGATGAGTTTTAGTTTAGAGATACAGCGCTGAAACAGGCCCTTCGGCCCACCGAGTTCACACCGGCCAGCGATCCCCGCACACCAACACTATCCTACACGCACTAGGGAATGTTTTTACATTTATACCAAGCCAATTAACTCTTGTCTTTGGGGTGTGGGTGGAAGCCAAAGATCTCGGAGGAAACCAACGCAGGTCACAGAGAGAACGTACAAACTCCGTACAGACGGCACCCGTAGTCAGGATGGAACCCGGGTCTCTGGCGCTGTGAGGCAGCAACCCTACCGCTGCGCCACCGTGCCGCCCTGTTATATTAGCATTATGATGTTGTAGCATTATTATAGTTTTCCTACCACTGATGTAAGGCTCACTGCATGATGTGAGACTCTGCCCTTTGGTTTTACAATCTGCCCTTGGGAAGAATAACGTGAGCACTCACATTATCTGTGTCCCTTGTGATCATGTTCGCCTCAGTAAGGTCACCCCAAGGGCTCCAACACTCCAAAGATAAAAGCCTTTCCCAGCCTCCCCAGGAACTCAATCCCAAACTCCCAGCAATATCCTGGTGAATCTCTTCTGCATCCTTTCCAATTTCATCACCTCCCTCGAATCAGTTACACGGCGCAGAAACAGGTCCCTTCCACCCAACTGGCCCATGTTTTTATTTCAACAAACAAAACAATAATTTTACCAGATTTTACCAGATTTTACCAGGATGCTGCTGGATTAGACCGAGGGTATTAGCTACACGGTGTTGGACAAACATCAATTGTATTCTTTGTAACTTCGCAAGTTGAGGGGAGACCTGCAAGAAGTATATAAAATGATTCCAAAATATTGGGATAATCGGGCTTCTCACACCTTCCACAGAGAGGGTAGACAGTCAGAACCTTTATCTCGCTCACGCTGTCAACCTCCCCATGGTGAGCCCTGTCAACTGACCTCAGTCAGGCGAACGACAACAAACAGGGACAGCAGAAGCAGGAGCAGAAGCAGATTCATAACTTCTGCCGCCTCAAACGCAAGAAGAAGATCCTGGGTGAAAATGCCAAAGACTTGGGCTCATGGCTTTAAAGTTTAAAGAGGGGGAAAGCTTAAAGGAGATATTGGGCTGCACAGTGGCGCAGCGGTAGAGTTGCTGCCTCACAGCGCCTGAGACCCGGGTTCGAACCTGACCACGGGTGCTGTCTGTGCGGAGTTTGTACAATCTTCTTGCAACCGTGTGGGTTTTCTCCGGGTGCTCCGGTTTCCAACCACACTTCAAAGATGTACAGGTTTGTAGGTTAATTGGCTTTTGCAAATTATAAATTGTCTCTAGTGTGAGTTTGGTAGTGTTGGTGTACGGGGTGATCGCTGGTCGGCACGGACTCGGTGGGCCGAAGGGCCTGTTTCTGTGCTGTCTCTAGTGTGTGGGATAGTGTTGGTGTACGGGGTGATCGCTGGTCGGCACGGACTCGGTGGGCCGAAGGGCCTGTTTCCTCGCTGCATCTCTAAAGCCTAAACTCTAATCCGTGGGGCAAGTATTTTACACACAGAGAGGGGTGGTGGGAGCCTGGAACGCACTGCCAGGGGTGGTGGTGGAGGCAGTTACAATAGTGGTATTGATAGGCACATGGATATGCAGGGAATGGAGGGACATGGATCACATACAGGTAGAGGAGATTAGTTTATCTTGGCATCATGTTCAGCACGGACATTGTGGGCCGAAGGGCCTGTTCCCGTGCTGTCCTGTTCTATGTTCTAATTAAATGTGTTTCAAAAATACTAATTCTACATTGCAGTGTGCACTGGAAAACAATGCCCCAGCGGTTCTCAACGGTTCTTCATTGTCTCGTTTGCCCTGCACCGTGAAAGTCTTGCAGCCATCTCTGTATTTTAGTGCCATTTACAAAAAAAAAGAACAAGTCCAAATGCTGGATGTACTGGAGCGACCCTGATCCAGGTAAGACCAGGTAAACCCAGGTAAGGCCAGGTATGACCAGGAACCCAGGTATGGCCAGGTATGACCAGGAACCCAGGTATGGCCAGGTAAACCCAGGTAAGGTCAGGCTGAAGAAACATAGGAACATAGACATAGAAAATCAGTGCAGGAGGAGGCCATTTGGCCCTTCGAGCCAGCACCGCCATTTATTGTGATCATGGCTGATCATCTATAATCAGTAACCCGTGCCTGCCTTCTCCCCATATCCCTTGATTCCACTAGCCCCTGGAGCTCTATCTAACTCTTTTTAAAATTCATCCAGTGAATTGACCTCCACTGCCCTCTGTGGCAGAGAATTCCACAAATTCACAACTCTCTGGGTGAAAAATTTTCTTCTCACCTCAGTTTTAAATGGCCTCCCCTTTATTCTTAGACTGTGGGCCCTGGTTCTGGACTCCCCCCCAACATTGGGAACATTTTTCCTGCATCTAGCTTGTCTAGTCCATTATAATTTTATACATCTCTATAAGATCCCCTCTCATCCTTCTAAACTCCAGTGAATACAAGCTTAGTCTTTCCAATCTTTCCTCATATGACAGTCCATCCCAGGGATTAACCTTGTGAACCTACGTTGCACTGCCTCAATAGCAAGGACAGACCTGAACCTCACCCATTCCTTCTCTCCAGAGATGCTGCCTGTCCCGCTGAGTTACTCCAGCTTTTTGTGTCTATCTTCGGTTTAAACCAGCATCTGCAGTTCCTTCCTGCACATAAGACCAGGTAAACCCAGGTAAACCCAGGCCAGCCCCAGGCTGTTGTGCCTCCATCTCACTTGACCTTCCTTGGCATCATGTTCAGCACAGACATTGTGGGCCGAAGGGCCTGTTCCAGCGCACTACCGGTCTTTGTCCTATGTAATTATATCTCTGAAACCCATAGAGTATTGTTAATGCAATGTGCCCCACATGTTTCTAATATTAGACTCTGAAAATCACGTTGCTTCGTAGCTCAGTGGTGACCTTATAGAGATGTCAGCTAGAAGTCCCAATCTTGTTCCTGCCACCAATCCGTCTACAGGCAATGTCACGGGGGATCCATCAGTCAACGATCATGCACAGTGCTGCGTGTAATTGTGTTCATCACTCTGGTATACTATTCACCCCAAACGCCACCCATTCCTTCTCTCCAGAGCTGCAGCCTGTCCCGCTGAGTTACTCCAGCATGTTGTGTATTTCTTTAGTTTAGACCAGCACCTGCAGTTCCTTCCTGCACGTGTAACGTTAATGGTCTCCCTTGCTGCAGTAGCTGCACGAACCGTTGCATATCTGCAACACTTGCTGCATTTATCTGCATTCCTCGCATTCAATAGACAATAGGTGCAGGAGGAGGCCATTCGGCCCTTCGAGCCAGCACCACCATTCAATGTGATCATGGCTGATCATTCTCAATCAGTACCCCGTTCCTGCCTTCTCCCCATACCCCCTGACTCCGCTATCCTTAAGAGCTTTATCCATCTCTCTCTTGAATGCATCCAGAGAATTGGCCTCCACTGCCTTCTGAGGCAGAGAATTCCACAGATTCACAACTCTCTGACTGAAAAGGTTTTTCCTCATCTCAGTTCTAAATGGCCGACCCCTTATTCTTAAACTGTGGCCCCTTGTTCTGGATTCCCCCAACATGGGGAACATGTTTCCTGCCTCTAATGTGTCCAACCCCTTAATAATCTTATACGTTTCGATAAGATCTCCTCTCATCCTTCTAAATTCCAGTGTATACAAGCCTAGCCGCTCCAGTCTTTCAACATATGACAGTCCCACCATTCCGGGAATTAACCTAGTAAACCTACGCTGCATGCTCGTGTGAAAGTAACAGCGTTACGCTGCAATGGGATGTGCAAACCGTGAACAGTTGTCTGTGGTCTGTGCTGTTTACTGACTCCGTCTGTAGAACCAAGGCTGATCACCCCAACCTGAGCCAATTAAAATGTAGTTGCCCTGTAACATGCCCTGAAAATCTAACTCTTTGGTCAGCCATAATTATTTCTTAGAAAGCTTCCTGGACATCAATAAAACTGTTGTGTAGATTTGGAATTTTCTCCCGCAATGCTTCCAAACAACACAGGTCAATGGAAAGATACAGCATGGAAATGGGCCCTTCGGCCCATCGAGTCCATGCCGACCATCGATTACCCGTTCACACTAGTTCCATGTTGTCCCACTTTCCCATCCATTCCCGTCACACTAGAGGCAATTTACAGAGGGATGATTAACCTACAAACCCACACGTCTTTGGGAAACCCACACGGTCACAGAGGGAACCTGCAAACTCCGCACAGACAGCACCTGAGGACAGGATGGAACCCGGGTCTCTGGCGCTGTGAGGCAGCAGCTCTACCTGCTGCTGTACCACCTTAGACCAGATTTTAGGAAATATTTACGTATTGTTTGACCTATTGTATTGGAATATGTTTAAAGTATGATTGAGCTTGGTTTGGTTTAGTCGTGCAGCACGGTGGCGCAGCGGTAGAGTTGCTGCCTTACAGCGCTAGAGACCCGGGTACGGTGAGCAGCTTTTGTTGCGTGATATCCAGTCAGCGGAAAGGCAACACACGATTACAATCGAACCGTCCACAGTGTACAGATCCATGGCAATGGAATAAAGTCCAATCAAGTGTAGTCCGAGGGTCACCAGTCAGGTTGTTCCCAAACCAAGCTGTGATGCATCTCGATAAAATGTTCAGATCCCTGTGACTCCACAGGTCACAGACCTCCAGCCTGGATATCGTCCTTCCATCGTGACCTGCTGTCTGCGTGGAGTTTGCACGTTCTCCCTGTAACCCTGAGTATTTCAGGTGCTCTGGTTCCTCCCACATCCCAAAGACGTGCGAGTTTGCAGGTTAATCGGCCCCTCTGTAGATTGTCCTTGGTGTGTAGGGAGTGGGTGAGAAAGTGGGATAACATGGAACTAGTGTGAACGGGCAATTGATGGTCGGCATGGACTCGGTGGGCCGAAGGGCCTGTTTCCATGCTGTATCTCTAACTAAACTAAACTCCTCGATCACTAAGGCAGTTCCAAATTCCTACGACAAAGTCATTATTAATCCAGTGCATTTTTTTATTTTCTGTATCAGCCTACCATGGGGGACTTATCAAATACCTGACTAAAATCCATGCAGCCAACATCCACAAACCTACCCCCATCCATCACCTTCACCATAAGTCTCACATTTGCTTGGATTCATAAGTGATAGGAGCAGAATTAGGCCATTCGGCCCATCGTCTACTCCGCCATGGCTGATCTATCTCTCCCTCTCAACCCCATTCTCCTGCCTTCCCCCCATAACCCCTGACACACCCGTACTAATCAAGAATCTGTCTATCTCTGCCTTAAAAATATCCACCGACTTGGCCTCCACAGCTGTCTGTGGCAATGAATTCCACAGATTCACCACCTTCTGACTGGCACGGTAGCGCAGCGGTAGAGTTGCTGCTTTACAGCGAATGCAGCGCCGGAGACTCAGGTTCGATCCTGACTACGGGTGCTGCACTGTAAGGAGTTTGTACGTTCTCCCCGTGACCTGCGTGGGTTTTCTCCGAGATCTTCGGTTTCCTCCTACACTCCAAAGACGTACAGGTATGTAGGTTAATTGGCTGGGTAAATGTAAAAATTGTCCCTAGTGGGTGTAGGATAGTGTTAATGTACGGGGATCGCTGGGCGGCACGGACTTGGTGGGCCGAAAAGGCCTGTTTCCGGCTGTATATATATCATATGATATGATATGATAAAGAAATTCCTCCTCATCTCCTTCCGAAAGGAACGTTCTTTAATTCTGAGGCTGTGCCCTCTGGTCCTAGACTCTCCCACTAGTGGAAATATCCTCTCCACATCCACTTTATTCTTTCCAAAAGCTAATTTAGTTTCTTGTGAATCTCGAGATTCATTATAATGACGGTTGACGGATCGATTTCCCTCCTGGGAAGTTTTATCATATCGTGACGTATCGTATCGTGTCGTGTTGTAAAGACAAAATCTGAAAAACGGAGGAAACGTTGTTTTATTTCAGGGAGCTGCACTCCAGCCAGAATGTTCAATCTGGGAGACAGGCTCTCTGTGGCTGTGGCAAGGAGGGCCATTAGCTTGGAGAGGTTTCAGGCTGGGGACCACGTGACTGCGCACTTTGTTCACAGATCATTTTCTCCCACTCCGGCATCAGTCTCACATGAGAGGAGTCACAGTGGAGAAATAAGCAAAGGCAAAATGACTGCAGAGGTTCATGCATCAGTGGAAACCTGGGCTTTAAAGAGGATATATATTCTGGAACTGTTTCTCCTCGGTTTCGTGGCACTTCTGCAGAGAAACACTGCATTATTATTTTATCGAATTTTTGAAATAATTGTATTTATCTCTGTGCTTGCGTTTACAGATCCTGTTATGCTGCCGCAAGTAAGAATCAGTTCAGTTTATTGTCACGTGTACCGAGCGAGGTACAGTGAAAAGGTTTTGTTGCGTGCTAACCAGTCAGCGGAAAGACAATACATGATTACAATCGAGTTATTTACAGTGTACAGATACATAATAAGGGAATAGCGTTTAGTGCAAGGTAAAGCCTGTAAAGTCCGATCAAGGATAGTCCGAGGGTCACCAATGAGGTAGATAGTAGTTCAGCACTGCTCTCTGGTTGTGGTAGGATGGTTCAGTTGCCTGATAACAGCCGGGAAGAAACTGCCCCTGAATCTGGAGGTGTGCGTTTACACACTTCTGTACCTCTTGCCTGATGGGAGAGGGGAGAAGAGGGGAAAAGAGGGAGCGTGAATTGTGAAGTGTCGATGGAGTCAATAGAAGGGATAGAAAGAATGTTATTGTTCTGTTGACGGTACATATGTAGTCTGAATAGACCGGACTCGGGTTAGATACAGCGCAGAAACAGGCCCTTCAGCCCACCGGGTCCGCGCCGCCCAGTGATCCCCGCTCACACTAACACTATCCTACACCCACTAGGGACAATTTTTACATTTGCCCAGCCAATTGACCTACAAACCTGCACGTCTTTGGAGGGTGGGAGGAAACCGAAGATCTCGGAGAAAACCCACGCAGGCCACGGGGAGAACGTACAAACTCCGTACAGACGGCGCCCGTAGTCAGGATCGAACCTGAGTCTCCGGCGCTGCATTCGCTGTAAGTCAGCAACTCTACCGCTGCGCCACCGTGCCACCCCAGACCTCTGAGACTTTCTCTGAGATCTTCGGTTTCCTCCCACACTCCAAAGCCAAACAGGTTTGTACGTTAATTGCCTTGGTAGATGGGTAAATTGCCTTGGTAGATGGGTAAATTGCCTTGGTAGATGGGATCGTTGGTTGGTGCGGACCCAGTGGGCTGAAGGGCCAGTTTCCGCGCTGTATCTCTAAAACTAAAAAAAGCACAGTCCGTGTTAGATCACTGTTGCTGAGGTCAGTGTTGTGCAGCGTTCAACAGCCTGGTGGTTGTTGGGAAGAAGCTGTTCTTGAACCTGGAGGTCACGGTTTTCAGGCTCCTGTACCTTCTTCCTGAGATGAGAGTGTGGCCAGGGTGGTGTGGGTCAGTGAGAGTGTGGCCAGGGTGGTGTGGGTCAGTGAGAGTGTGGCCAGTGTGGTGTGGGTCAGTGAGAGTGTGGCCAGGGTGGTGTGGGTCAGTGAGAGTGTGGCCAGGGTGGTGTGGGTCAGTGAGAGTGTGGCCAGGGTGGTGTGGGTCAGTGAGAGTGTGGCCAGGGGAGGTGTGGGTCAGTGAGAGCGTGGCCAGGTTGGTGTGGGTCAGTGAGAGTGTGGCCAGGGTGGTGTGGGTCAGTGAGAGTGTGGCCAGGGTGGTGTGGGTCAGTGAGAGTGTGGCCAGGGTGTTGTGGGCCAGGGTGGTGTGGGTCAGTGAGAGTGTGGCCAGGGTGGTGTGGGTCAGTGAGAGTGTGGCCAGGGTGGTGTGGGTCAGTGAGAGTGTGGCCAGGGTGGTGTGGGTCAGTGAGAGTGTGGCCAGGGTGGTGTGGGTCAGTGAGTGTGTGGCCAGGGTGGTGTGGGTCAGTGAGAGTGTGGCCAGGGTGGTGTGGGTCAGTGAGAGTGTGGCCAGGGTGGTGTGGGTCAGTGAGAGTGTGGCCAGGGTGGTGTGGGTCAGTGAGAGTGTGGCCAGGGTGGTGTGGGCCAGGGTGGTGTGGGTCAGTGAGAGTGTGGCCAGGGTGGTGTGGGTCAGTGAGAGTGTGGCCAGGGCGGTGTGGGCCAGGGTGGTGTGGGTCAGTGAGAGTGTGGCCAGGGTGGTGTGGGTCAGTGAGAGTGTGGCCAGGGTGGTGTGGGTCAGTGAGAGTGTGGCCAGGGTGGTGTGGGTCAGTGAGTGTGTGGCCAGGGTGGTATGGGCCAGGGTGGTGTGGGTCAGTGAGAGTGTGGCCAGGGTGGTGTGGGTCAGTGAGTGTGTGGCCAGGGTGGTGTGGGTCAGTGAGAGTGTGGCCAGGGTGGTGTGGGCCAGGGTGGTGTGGCTCAGTGAGTGTGTGGCCAGGGTGGTGTGGGTCTCTGATGATGCTGGCTACCAGGAGGACCTCAGCAGGCCAGGCAGCATTGATGAAGGGAGAATAGACAGACCACATTTCGGGTACATCGTGTATCCATCACCATGTCTGGTGTTGCCAACTAGAGTTGCCAACTATCTCACTCCCAAATACGGGACAAGGTGATGTCACTGCCCCTAGGTCTCACCTCCTCTGAGAGAGCAGATGGGTTTAGTAAAGTAGAAGGCACATCAAACTCCAAAACCCCCAGTGTGCATCCTGCATTAAAAAAATGTTGGATTTAAAAGTGGGAACCTTGCAGTATGTGTGCTTTCCCGAAACAGTTAAGTTAACAGTTATTTTACCTGATGATAAATCAGCAGAATGACTCCAGTTTTAATGTGTCTTAAAATGTGTTCCATAACTGCTTTCAATTCTGCCATGTAAGCAGAGGATCGCGCTACTTACAGTAAAAGCATGGGGAATTGATGACCAAGAAATTGCCCATTTTCTGAGGGTGAAGTGCTTAAATGCATGGTAATTATGTCTTGAAATTGCTTTGCACGCTCCGTCTCGAACAACAGAAGGAGCCGTTGCAATCGCGTTAGAACGTCGCATTGTCTTTGATGCACCATCTCAGGAGCGGCTGCTTGCCTTGCTTGGCCACTGGCAAGATTCGTTGAGTTCTCACAGCAAGTGATCGGAGATGAATAATCTATCTTAATACAACACTCGCTGGGGCCCACCATGAATGTTACATTGCTGCTCAATAGGCGTTGGAGCGCGCTATTTTTGCTGCTTGCTTCCAGGGCCGTGTGGCAGTCTCCCCTCTGCCATTGTCCAGGCAGTCTCCCCTCTGCCATTGTCCAGGCAGTCTCCCCTCTGCCATCGTCCAGGCAGTCTCCCCTCTGCCATTGTCCAGGCAGTCTCCCCTCTGCCATTGTCCAGGCAGTCTCCCCTCTGCCATTGTCCAGGCAGTCTCCCCTCTGCCATCGTCCAGGCCTGTCATCAAGAACAGATAGATTCTCACTCTTTTATACTGGAATTTGAAAGAACTGTGAAAAGAAAAATGTTCATCTTTTGTTCAGCTTCACTGAGTTTTCCAAGCTCAATTTCACGCGTTTGGTGCATAATTCTGTTCAACTCCTCTGCCTTTCCCATAATATATGTCATGATGTGTCTATTATTGATGAGAAAAAGGAAAAAGCTTTCATTTCCACAGCACTTTTCCAGATTTCAGGACATCAGAAGGTAATTTGGAGCCTTTGGAATTCATAGACCGATGCAGGGGTAAATGGGCCATCTTGATCAGTACGGGCAAGTTGGGCCGAAGGGCCTGTTTCTGTGCTGTGGGAGGTGGTGGTACTTAGGGAGTGCTCTCTCAGTACTGTCCCTCCCTCAGTTCTCTCCTTCCCTCACCCCCACCCCTCGCTACCCCCACCCCTCCCTCACCCCTCCCTCACCCCCGCCCCTCCCTCACCCCCGCCCCACCCTCACCCCCACCCCTCACTACCCCCACCCTTCCCTCACCCCAGATTCTTGATTAGTACGGGTGTCAGGGGTTATTGGGAGAAGGCGGAAGAATGAGAGGGAGAGTTAGATCGGCCTCGATTAAATGGCAGTGGACTTGATGGGCCGAATGGCCTAATTCTGCTCCTAAAACTTATGAGCCATTGAGATGCCCCATCTGCAAGATTATTAAGGGGTTGGAAACGTTAGAGGCAGGAAACATGTTCCCAATGTTGGGGGAGTCCAGAACCAGGGGCCACAGTTTAAGAATAAGGGGTAGGCCATTCAGAACGGAGATGAGGAAAAGCTTTTTCAGTCAGAGAGTTGTGAATCTGTGGAATTCTCTGCCTCAGAAGGCAGTGGAGGCCAATTCTCTGAATGCATTCAAGAGAGAGCTAGATAGAGCTCTTAAGGATAGCGGAGTCAGGGGGTATGGGGAGAAGGCAGGAACGGGGTACTGATTGAGAATGATCAGCCATGATCACATTGAATGGTGGTACTGGCTCGAAGGGCCGAATGGCCTCCTCCTGCACCTATTGTCTATTTTCCCATTTGCCCACGTTTGGCCCATGTCCCTCTAAACATTTATCCCTCTAATTCTTCCTCATAAACAGACACACTTGCTCCCATGGTCTACACATTTCATCAGATTAGTGTCCGTTTGGTGGTCTATTGTCAGTCTGGTGCACTAAAGCAGAGGCTGGATTTATTTATTTCAGGGGCACAGATTGCCTGATGAAGGCGTGTGAGTGATGGGCTGAGATAGGCTTTGCACAGACTCATACATCAGACAATTCAGCTAATTTCAACACAGCCCTTGTTTAATGAGATGTGATAATTATTAACAGTTACAGCTGGAATAAAATCAGGTTCAGACATTAATGAATATCCTTGCAAAGGGTTTTGCAGGAAGCGTGTTGAGGAAAATTACCTCCTCATTGCGTATGGAAAGCAAGGCGCTGAATGCTGGCAGGCTTTTAAACGATTGCAAATCAGACTAATTGTAAAAGGATTTATGTAACGAGAAGGTATCGGGTCAGGAGATAAAGCCAGAATCTGATCAGTGTGGTCCTGGAACTGCTATCCAAGTGGCAACCACATTACAAGATATATAGAGACACCTGGAATTACAGACGCTGGCATCTCCAGACCAAAACCCGGACAGAGTGGATATGGAGACACTGGAATTTAGAAGGATGAGAGGAGATCTTATCGAAACGTATAAGATTATTAAGGGGTTGGACACGTTAGAGGCAGGAAACATGTTCCCAATGTTGGGGGAGTCCAGAACCAGGGGACACAGTTTAAGAATAAGGGGTAGGCCATTTAGAACTGAGATGAGGAAAAACTTTTTCAGTCAGAGAGTTGTGAATCTGTGGAATTCTCTGCCTCAGAAGGCAGTGGAGGCCAATTCTCTGAATGCATTCAAGAGAGAGCTAGATAGAGCTCTTAAGGATAGCGGAGTCAGGGGGTATGGGGAGAAGGCAGGAACGGGGTACTGATTGAGAATGATCAGCCATGATCACATTAAATGCCGGTGCTGGCTCGAAGGGCCAAATGGCCTCCCCCTGCACCTATTATCTATTGTCTATTGAGAGGATGTTTCCAATAGTGGGAGAGTCTCGGACCAGAGGGCACGGCCTCAGAATTAAAGGACAGCACTGGGCCTGTACTCGCTGGAGTTTAGAAGGATGAGGGGGGACCTCGTTGAAACTTACCGAATAGTGAGCGGCCTGGATAGAGTGGATGTGGAGAGGATGTTTCCACTAGTGGGAGAGTCTAGGACCAGAGGTCACAGCCTCAGAATTAAAGGATGTTCCTTTCGGAAGGAGATGAGGAGGAATTTCTTTAGTCAGAGGATGGAGAATCTGTAAAATTCATTGCCACAGACGGCTGTGGAGACCAAGTCAATGGATATTTTTAAGGCAGAGATAGATAGATTCTTGATTGGTGCGGGTGTCAGGGGTTATGGGGAGAAGGCAGGAGAATGGGGTTAGAAGGGAGAGATAGATCAGCCATGATTGAATGGCAGAGTAGACTTGATGGGCTGGACTCCCGGGTTCGATCCCCTCTACGGGTGCTGTCTGTACGGAGTTTGCACGTTCTCCCCGTGACCTGCGTGGGTTTTCTCCGAGATCATCGGTTTCCTCCCACACTCCAAAGACGTGCAGGTTTGTAGGTTAATCGGCTTGGTAAATGTAAAAATTGTCCCTAGTGTGTGTAGGATAGTGTTAGTGTGCGGGGATCGCTGGTTGGCATGGACTCGGTGGGCCGAAGGGCCTGTTTCCGCGCTGTATCTCTAAACTAAAAAGTAAAAAGGAAACACTGGGATGAATGACACCATTTGGACGGCGGCTGGACTAGAGAAAGTTTTTGTCGTATTGATTGCAGGCCGATCAATAGCGTCACGTGACTTCAGTGCTGGAGGATTTTATATTGAAAGCAAACTTTGCTCCCCGCTGTTTCTCGGTGCTGCTGTGAGCTGTTGTTTTACCGTTACCTGAAGTGACCTCGTTAGCAGATTTCCCTGCCTGTCCCACATGGATTTGCCAGTCGATGCTCACCGTCTCTGTATAATGAGAGCCCCTGCATTCACCCTCAGACAGCCACTTGCTAATTCCCTCTGTTGCTCTTCCAGCTTCTTCACGGTCTGCTAACAACCCAGCAGCTTAGCATTCAAGCAAAGAAATCCCACTTGCTTCCTCCGTACCTGGACTCAGTTCAGTTCAGTTCAGTTTACTGTCCCGTGTACCGAGGTACAGTGAAAAGCTTGTGTTGCGTGCTAACCAGTCAGCGGAAAGACAATACACGATTACAATCGAGCCGTCCACAGTGGACAGATACAGGATAAAGAGAATAACGTTTCGTTTTAGATTTTTAGATTTAGAGATACAGCGCAGAAACAGGCCCTTCGGCCCACTGGGTCCGCGCCGCCCAGCGATCCCTGCACACTAACACTATCCTACACCCACTAGGGACAATTTATTTTTTCACATTTGCCCAGCCAATTAACCTACATACCTGTACGTCTTTGGAGTGTGGGAGGAAACCGAAGATCTCGGAGAAAACCCACGCAGGTCACGGGGAGAAGGTACAAACTCCGTACAGACGGCGCCCGTAGTCAGGATAGAACCTGAGTCTCCGGCGCTGAATTCGCTGTAAGGCAGCAACTCTACCGCTGCGCCACCGTGCCGCCTTGTGTAGTGCAAGGTAAAGTCCGACCAAAGATAGTCTGAAGGTCACCAATGAGGTGGATCTAAACCCCGTTTGGATCCATTGCAATAAATACACCAAAGATTGACACAAAATGCTGGAGTAACTCAGCGGGTCAGGCAGCACCTGTGGAGAACATGGATAGGTGACGTTTCACAGAGTGCTGGAGTAACTCAGCGGGTCAGGCAGCACCTGTGGAGAACATGGATAGGTGACGTTTCACAGAGTGCTGGAGTAACTCAGCGGGTCAGGCAGCATCTGTGGAGAACATGGATAGGTGACGTTTCACAGAGTGCTGGAGTAACTCAGCGGGTCAGGCAGCACCTGTGGAGAACATGGATAGGTGACGTTTCACAGAGTGCTGGAGTAACTCAGCGGGTCAGGCAGCATCTGTGGAGAACATGGATAGGTGACGTTTCTGGTCGAGACACTTTTTCCGACTGAGAGCCATACGTCTAATCTCCCTCCCCCCTGACTCTCAGCCTGAGGAAGGGTCTCGACCTGAAACATCACCTATTCCTTTTCCCCAGAGATGCTGCCTGACCTGCTGAGTTACTCCAGCACTCTGTGAAACGTCACCTATCCATGTTCTCCACAGATGCTGCCTGACCCGCTGAGTTACTCCAGCACTCTGTGAAACGTCACCTATCCATGTTCTCCACAGATGCTGCCTGACCCGCTGAGTTACTCCAGCACTCTGTGAAACGTCACCTATCCATGTTCTCCACAGATGCTGCCTGACCCGCTGAGTTACTCTAACATGTTGTGTCTATCCATTTGGATCCCACTACATTAGTTTATCTTGGCATCGTATTCGACATGGGCATTCTGGGCCAGCAGTCCTGTCTTGTGCTGTACTTTGTTCTGTGTAACCCTTGCATCCCCTCTCTCTCTGCCCCTCCCCAACCCTCGTCGTTCTGCTAGTTTCACTGTTTGTATCCCTTTATTCTTGCTATTGAGGGCGTGCAGCGTAGGTTTACTAGATTAATCCCGGAATGGCGGGACTGTCATATGTTGAAAGACTGGAGCGACTAGGCTTGTATACACTGGAATTTAGAAGGATGAGAGGGGATCTTATCGAAACATATAAGATTATTAAGGGGTTGGACACGTTAGAGGCAGGAAACATGTTCCCAATGTTGGGGGAGTCCAGAACAAGGGGCCACAGTTTAAGAATAAAGGGTAGACCAATTAGAACGGAGATGAGGAAAAACCTTTTCAGTCAGAGAGTTGTGAATCTGTGGAATTCTCTGCCTCAGAAGGCAGTGGAGGACAATTCTCTGGATGCTTTCATGAGAGAGTTAGATAGAGCTCTTAAGGATCGCAGAGTCAGGGGGTATGGGGAGAAGGCAGGAACGGGGTACTGATTGTGAATGATCAGCCATGATCACATTGGATGGCGGTGCTGGCTCGAAGGGCCGAATGGCCTACTCCTGCACCTATTGCCTATTGTCTATTATCACCACCTCCACAGACAACAATGAACCATTGTGGGCTCCTTGGTCATGGGAGCCGGCTCTGATTTGTACTGTACCTTCTCATACCTCTAGTTCCCCTCTCCCCTGACTCTCAGTCTGAAGAAGGGTTTCGACCCAAAACATCACCCATTCCTTCTCTCCAGAGTCGCTGCCTGTTCTGCTGAGTTACTCCAGCATTCTGTGTCTATCTTTGGTGTAAATCGGCATCTGCTGTTCCTGCCGACACAGCCTTGTTCAACATCACCTTCAACTTGTAGAGATATATGTTTTATGGCTGCAGACAGACGCCACACTGAACTAACTAACGTCAGCATGGAGAAGGGAATGGAGAATGGGGAATGGAGGATGTACTGCAGGGTTCAAATTGAAAATAGATAGCAGCCTAAGAAGTAATTGCAATATTAATCCATTTAATCTCCCATCCAAGCCCTCTATCTTCTGCAATTAACACTGGAGTTCAGTTGATTATTTTGCATTTCCCTGAGTGGTATTCCTAAGCTCAATAGACACAAAGTGCTGGAGTAACTCAGTGGGTCGGTCAGCATCTCTAGAGATTCAGCGCGGCCCACCGAGTCCGCTCCGACCAGTGGTCCCCGCACACTAACGCCATCCTACACACACGAGGGACAATTTACAATCTTCACCGAGGCCAATTAACCTACAAACCTGCAGGTCTTTTGAGTGTGGGAGGAAACCGGAGCACCCGGAGAAAACCCACGCAGGTCACGGGGAGAACGTGCAAACTCCGTACGGGCAGCACCCGTGGTCAGGATCGATCCCGGGTCCCTGGCGCCGTGAGGCATCAGCTCTACCCGCTGCGCCACCGTGCCGCACACAGGAGGAAAAGGATGGGTGACGTTTCATGGGAGTGAGGTTTAATGCTCCTGTTTCTTTTTTTGCACTCAGTATCATGATGCCTCATCCACCCCGCCTCTTCACACCTCCCCCAATCCCACCCCCAATCCTAACGCCCCAATCCCCCACCCCCCACCCCCCCAATCCCACCCCCATCACTCCCCCCCAATCCCACCCCCAATCCCAACCCCCCCAATCCCACCCCATCACACCCCCCCAATCCCACCCCCATCACTCCCCCCCAATCCCACCCCCATCACTCCCCCCCAATCCCACCCCCAATCCCAACCCCCCCAATTCCACCCCCATCACTCCCCCCCATCCCACACCCAATCCTAATCCCCCAATCCCCCCCCCCTCACTCACCCCCCCCCCTCACTCACCCCCCCAATCCCATCCCCCATTTGTAACCACAAATCAGGAAGGTTGCAGGTACAAAATCTGTGGGATCAAAGGTGGTGCAGCGGGTAGAGCTGCTGCCTCACAGCGTCAGAGACCCGGGTTCCATCCCGTCTACGGGTGCTGCCTGTACGAAGTTTATACGTTCTCCCCGTTACCACGTGGGTTTTCTCCGGGTGCTCCGGTTT
This sequence comes from Rhinoraja longicauda, assembly GCF_053455715.1. Taxonomy (NCBI): domain Eukaryota; kingdom Metazoa; phylum Chordata; class Chondrichthyes; order Rajiformes; family Arhynchobatidae; genus Rhinoraja; species Rhinoraja longicauda. Next base: position 1,242,518 of record NC_135979.1, on the reverse strand, counting down.
CCTCCCACACTCCAAAGACGTGCAGGTTTGTAGATTAATTGGCTTGGCATAATTGTAAATTGTCGCTAGTGTGTGTGGGATAGTGTTAGTGTGCGGGGATCACTGGTCGGCATGGACTCGGTGGGCTGAAGGGCCTGTTTTCGCTTGGTATCTCTAAACTAAACTAAACTTGGTTGTAGTGCAGAAGGAGGACACTCTGCCCACTGTGTCCATGCAAGCCCCCTATCACAACGACTCCCTGCTTCTAATGTCTGTCTAACTCTGCAATTTCTTTCCCCCAAGAAATGTAGACAGAATCGTACCTGACTTGAGAGTCAAACTTCATTGATTTCCAAATGACTGCGTTTTTAAAAAAATGCCAAGACTAAATTTATGCTGCCTGTGCCTGTAATTTCAATGATTTTTATTCCTGGGTTGACATAATATCCTGGTCTAATCACTGCCAGTGTACTAATTAGGATTGCCAACGTCCTCACTCCTAAATACAGGACAAGGTGACGTCACCGCCCCGCGCCCCACGTGACCTCACCCAGCCAGCGGCCACGTGCTCCCGCTCCATCAATGGCGGCCGCCCGGGCCGGGAGGCGGGTTGCTACGCAACCTCCGTAAGGCGAACACACTCCGTTAGCCTACACTGTCCCGGCCGACAGTGGCCCGCGGGCCTAATACGGGACAAGGGAGGTCCCGTATGGGCGTGCAGCGTAGGTTCACTAGGTTAATTCCCGGAATGGCGGGACTGTCGTATGTTGAAAGGCTGGAGCGATTGGGCTTGTATACACTGGAATTTAGAAGGATGAGGGGGGATCTTAATGAAACATATAAGATAATTAGGGGATTGGACACATTAGAGGCAGGAAACATGTTCCCAATGTTGGGGGAGTCCAGAACAAGGGGCCACAGTTTAAGAATAAGGGGTAGGCCATTTAGAACGGAGATGAGGAAGAACTTTTTCAGTCAGAGAGTGGTGAAGGTGTGGAATTCTCTGCCTCAGAAGGCAGTGGAGGCCAATTCGTTGGATGCTTTCAAGAGAGGGCTGGATAGAGCTCTTAAGGATAGCGGAGTGAGGGGGTATGGGGAGAAGGCAGGAATGGGGTACTGATTGAGAGTGATCAGCCATGATCACATTGAATGGCGGTGCTGGCTCGAACTAGTCGAGGAACTCCCTCCCTCCCTCCCTCCCTCCCTCCCTCCCTCCCTCCCTCCCTCCCTCCCTCCCTCCCTCCCTCCCTCCCTCCCTCCCTCCCTCCCTCCCTCCCTCCCTCCCTCCCTCCCTCCCTCCCTCCCTCCCTCCCTCCCTCCCTCCCTCCCTCCCTCCCTCCCTCCCTCCCTCCCTCCCTCCCTCCCTCCCTCCCTCCCTCCCTCCCTCCCTCCCTCCCTCCCTCCCTCCCTCCCTCCCTCCCTCCCTCCCTCCCTCCCTCCCTCCCTCCCTCCCTCCCTCCCTCCCTCCCTCCCTCCCTCCCTCCCTCCCTCCCTCCCTCCCTCCCTCCCTCCCTCCCTCCCTCTCTCCCTCTCTCCCTCTCTCCCTCTCTCCCTCTCTCCCTCTCTCCCTCTCTCCCTCTCTCCCTCTCTCCCTCTCTCCCTCTCTCCCTCTCTCCCTCTCTCCCTCTCTCCCTCTCTCCCTCCCTCCCTCCCTCTTCCTTCAGCTGCTTGTTGCAGAATCAATGCCTGGAGCGAAACAACGCCCTACATTCCTCCTGCAAATCTGTGGGCAATCTGTAACCAGCATTCACTCACTGCCTAGTGAGGCCTAGCGCTTATTGGAGGAACAGCACCTCATATTTCGCTTGGGCAGCTTACACCCCAGCGGTATCAACATTGACTTCTCTAACTTCAAGTACCCCTTGCTTTCCCTCTCTCTCCATCCCCTCCCCCCTTCCCAGTTCTCCCATGAGTCTCACTGTCTCCGGCCACATTCTATCTGTCCTGCCCACTGCCCTGACATCAAAAGTTCTAAAGAAGGGTCTCGACCCGAGACGTCACCCATTCCTTCTCTCCAGAGATACTGCCCCTCCCGCTGAGTTACTCCAGCATTTTGTGTCTATTCTCGGTTTAAACCAGCACCTGCAGTTCCTTCCTACACACTCAGCTTTACCAAAACAGACAACTATTTGTGCAGAGGGGAAACTCAAATAAAAACACAACCTCTTTTGCTTCCTATTTTAATCAGCTGCTTGCTATGTTTAGAATTGTGTAGCGTGGGGAGGGGAGGGGAGGAGAGGGGAGGGGAGGGGAGGGGAGGAGAGGGGAGGAGAGGAGAGGGGAGGGAGGGGAAGGGGAAAAGGAAAGGTTTCGCACAGTTGCCTTGACAACTGACCGCCACACTGCCAGTGTGCCAGTTGAGCAGATGTTCGTTCACAGTGCCCCCAGGGTTGTGCATTGGCCAGATGTGCCTGTTGACTGGATGCAGCCCGCCCCTACCTTACCCCAAGCCAGCCAGCCCGCCCCTACCTTACCCCAAGCCAGCAAGCAACAGCAAACATTTAGAGAAATGGCAATATTTATTGTTCATCATCACAGCTTAACGATGCGATATGTTACCGCCTGTCACAGGCACACAAGAACACACACTGTTGCTAAGCAAATGACATGCTATCTTTTTACTCATTGCAAATTCTGAAAGCTGATGTGAATTAATGCAACGTCTAACATTTCATTCTGAAATGGATCAGAAATTGTAATTATCTGAACCTTCCTACAATTGCGTTTGATCGGCCACTTTGCTAACCGTCTGTGTTGAACATGATCACATATTACATTCATTTCAACACACTGACACACGCAATGTTCAACAACATTGTCGTGAGTCCTGTAGGAAGGAACTGCAGGTGCTGGTTTATACCGAAGATAGAGACAAAATGCTGGCGTAACTCAACGAGACAGGCAGCATCTCTGGACAATAGACAATAGACAATAGGTGCAGGAGGAGGCCATTCGGCCCTTCGAGCCAGCACTGCCATTCAATGTGATCATGGTTGATCATTCTCAATCAGTACCCCGTTCCTGCCTTCTCCCCATACTCCCTGACTCTGCTATCCTTAAGAGTTCTATCTAGTTCACTCTTGAATGCATTCAGAGACTTGGCCTCCACTGCCTTCTGAGGCAGAGAATTCCACAGATTCACAACTCTCTGACTGAAAAGGTTTTTCCTCATCTCCGTTCTAAATGGCCTACCCCTTATTCTTAAACTGTGGCCCCTTGTTCTGGACTCCCCCAACATAGGGAACATGTTTCCTGCCTCTAACGTGTCCAAACCCTTAATAATCCTATGTTTCGATAAGATCCCCTCTCATCCTTCTAAATTCCAGTGTATACAAGCCTAGCCGCTCCAGTCTTTCAACATACGACAGTTCCGCCATTCCGGGAATTAACCTAGTAAACCTACGCTGCACGCCCTCAATAGCAAGAATATCCTTCCTCAAATTTGGAGACCAAAACTGCACACAGTACTCCAGGTGCTGTCTCACTAGGGCCCTGTACAACTGCAGAAGGACCTCCTTGCTCCTAAACTCAACTCCTCTAGTTATGAAGGCCAACATTCCATTGGCTTTCTTCACTGCCTGCTGTACCTGCATGCTTCCTTTCAGTGACTGATGCACTAGGACACCCAGATCTCGTTGTACGTCCCCTTTTCCTAACTTGGCACTGTTCTGATAATAATCTGCCTTCTTATTCTTACCACCAAAGTGCATAACCTCACACTTATCCACATTAAACTGCATCTGCCATGCATCCGCCCACTCACACAACCTGTCCAAGTCACCCTGCAACCTCATAGCATCTTCCTCACAGTTCACACTGCCACCCAGCTTTGTATCATCTGCAAATTTGCTAATGGCACTTTTAATCCCTTCATCCAAGTCATTAATGTATAATGTACTTATAAGAGAAGGAATGGGTGACATTTCGGGTCGAGACCATGCATGGAGTCTGAAGAAGGGTCTCGCCCTGAAACATCACCAATTCCTTCTCTCCACAGATGCTGCCTGTCCCGCTGAGTTACTCCAGTATCTTGTGTCTATCTTTGTTCCGAGTCCTGTCTGACTCAGCTTCTGTTGCTGGACACAACATCAATGCTACAATGCGGTGCAGGCTCAAAGGGCCAAATGGCCTCCTCCTGCACCTATTTTCTATGTTATTAACTTCTGTGCAGGAAGGAACTGCAGGTGCTGGTTTAAACTGTCGATAGACACAAAAAGCTGGAGTAACTCAGCGAGACAGGCAGCATCTCTGGAGAGAAGGAATGGGCGATGTTTCGGGTCGGGACCCTTCTTCAGACTGATATTAACGATGAGACCCTGAATCGATCTGTTAACATTACAACTAGGGTTGCCAACTGTCCCGTATTAGCCGGGACATCCTGTATTTTGGGCTAAATGAGTTTGTCCCGTACGGGACCGCCCTTGTCCCGTATTAGTAGGGTTGCCAACTTCCTCACTCCCAAATATGGGACAAAGGGTGACGTCACCGCCCCGCGCCCCACGTGACCTCACCCAGCCAGCGGCCACGTGCTCCCGCTCCACCAATGGTGGCCGCCCGGGCCGGGGGTGACATCACCCTTTGTCCCGTATTTGGGAGTGAGGAAGTTGGCAACCCTACTAATACGGGACAAGGGCGGTCCCATAAGGGGCAAACTAACTTAGCCCAAGATACGGGATGTCCCGGCTGATACGGGACAGTTGGCAACCCTAGTCCCACCGTAACCAGGGCAGTGGGCAGACAGGGGCTGCGACATTCAGCTGGTGTCTGCAACACTGTCTTCAGGCAAACTCCACCCTGGGCTGAGGAAGCTATTCTGGGAAAGCAGAGTATGAGATGCCACCTCCTGCCCTTTCAACTGGGCCATCTTATCCTTACAAATTAGCCGGTGCAATTTCAAACCAATTCCAGTTCTGTTCAGCACTTAACACTTGGGAATTGCAGGTCTGAACAGCACATATTCCTTTACATCAAATGCTATTTGAAGTTTCTTTGATTTTATTTTTCATTGTGTAAGTTTGCAGAGAGCCATGCTGTTACAATATTAATGCATCAACAGCAACATACAAACATTCTTGACAAGCTTCAATTGAGTGAGAAACCTTTGACCAGGGAGGAGGGGGGGAGATAGACAATCAATGCTTCAGGTCGGGACCCTTCTTCGGATTAGTTTAGTTTAGAATTACAGCTTGGAAACAGGCCCTTCGGCCCACTGAGTCCATGCTGACTGGCGATCACCCGTTCACACTAGTTCCATGTTATCCCACTTTCTCATCCACTCCCTGCACACCAGGGGCCAATTTAGAGAGGGCCAATTAACCTACAAACCCGCACATCTTTGGGATGTGGGAGGAAACCGGAGAAAGCCCACGCGGTCACGGGGAGAACGTGCAAACTCCGCACAGACAGCACCCGAGGTCAGGATCGAACCCGGGTCTCTGGCACTGTGAGGCAGCAGCTTCATCACTCAAATGTTTAAAACCGCTTTTTATGAAGTTTTAATCCACTCTCTGCCATGTTTTTGCTATCCTTTCTGAGGAATTCGTCTTTGATGTCTAAAGTCTCATCGTATTGATGATAGTTACGTTGTCCTACCTATATCAGTGATAATTTATTTTGCTGGTGATCGTTAGATATTTATTGGTGGTGTCATTGCATTAACGAACCTGTTAAGCTACAGCAAGTAAGAATTCCATTGACCTGTTGACAACTAGTGTCGCCAACTGTCCCGTATTAGCCGGGACATCCCGTATTTTGGGCTAAATTAGTTTGTCCCGTACGGGACCGCCCTTGTCCCGTATTAGCAGGGTTGCCAACTTCCTCACTCCCAAATACGGGACAAAGGGTGACGTCACCGCCCAGCCCAGGCGGCCGCCATTGGTGGAGCGGGAGCGCGTGGCCGCTGGCTGGGTGAGGTCACGTGGGGCGCGGGGCGGTGACGTCACCTTGTCCTGTAATTGGGAGTGGGGAAGTTGGCAACCCCTAATGACAATAAACTCGAAGATAGACACAGAGTGCTGGAGTAACTCAGCGGGCCAGGCAGCATCTCTGGAGAGAAAGAATAGGTGACGCTTCGGGTCGAGACCCTTCTTCAGACTGAGTGATATACGAGGTGCTGTTCCTCCAATTTGCACTGGGCCTCACTCTGACAGTGGGGGAAGCCCAGGACAGAAAGGACAGTGTGGGAATGGGAGAGGGAGTTAAAGCGTTTGGCAACCGGACTCCTGACTCTCCTGTCCTCTCCTGGAAGCTATGACTGTCTTAGCTCACCACGTTACGACCAAGGGCCGCATTCGCTGGGTTCCTCGTTCCACAGATGCTGCCTGCACTTCCCATTTTTATTTCAAGCCCAACATTTAAGAAACAGTTAGACAGGTATATGGATAGGGCAGGTTTGGAGGATTATGGACCAAACGCGGGCAGGTGGGACTAGGGTAGATGGGACATGTTGGCCGGTGTGGGCAAGTTGGATTGAAGGGCCTGTTTCCACGCCGGATCACTCTATGAGTCTATGATAATATTGCTCTGAGCTCCTTCTACAGCCGTTTGTTTGCAGGTGGGTTCATGAATCAATGTATTACTCAGCAAATCTAAGGGAGCACTTGCAACTCTTCCAGTCTGGAAGGTAAAAAATGTTCCCTTTACCATTTTTTAAAGACTTTTAGAGATACAGCGTGGAAAATGGCCCTTCGGCCCACCGAGTCTGTACCGACCAGCGATCCCCTACACTTACACTATCCTACACACAATCTGTACCAAAGCCAGTTAATCTACAAACCCACACCTCTTTGGAGTGTGGGAGGAAACCGGAGAAAACCCACGTGGGTCACGGGGAGAAACTCTGTACAGACGGCACCCGTAGTCGGGATGGAACCCGGGTCTCTGGCGCTGTGAGGCAGCAACTCTACCGCTGCCGCCCCTGCGTGAAGCATTAGCTAGGACTCATCTGGACTGCTGTATAGAGCCCTGGTCACCATAACATGGGAAAGATGTGATGGGACTCGGGAATATGCAGAGATTTATGGAGATGTTGGAGAGCTGGAGAGTTATGGCGATGAGGTAAGACTAGATATATTGTAATTGTTATCTGTGGAACAAAGATCATGTCACAGTCATGTATAAAATCAGCTGAAACATAGAAATTATAGAAATCATTGCCCTTAACTGAAGAGGCAATAACTCGTGAACACCGGTTTAACTGGCACAATGACTGGCAGGAGTTTGCTTGTGTGGTGAGACCTTACCACATTGCCAGCACCTGGAACAGTACGTTGGGTTCATACCGAGACTAGGAAATGTAGAATTAACGTAAACACTCAAGGAACTGCAGATGCAGGAATCTTGAGCAAAACACAAAGTGCTGGAGGAATCAATGGGTCAGGCAGCATCTATGGAGGGAGTGCGGTGACATTTTAGGTTAGGACCCCTTGTTCAGACTATAGAGTGATACAGCTTAGAAACAGGCCCTTCGGCCCAACTTGCCCTCACCGACCACATGCCCCATCTACACTGGTCCTACCTGCCTGCGTTTGGTCCATATCCCTCTAAACCTGTCCTAGCCATGTACCTGTCAAAATGTTTCTTAAAGTTTGCAATAGTACTTGCCACAACTACCTCCTCCGGCAGCTCGTTCCAAACACCCACCACCCTTTGTGTGGAAACATTACCCCTCGGGTTCCTATTAAATCTTTCCCCCTTCACCTTAAACCTGTGTCCTCTGGTCCACAATTCCCCTACTTTGGGCAAGAGATTCTGTGCGTCTACCTGATCTATTCCTCTCATGATTTTGTACACCTCTATAAGATCACCCCTCATCCTTCTGCGCTCCAAGGAATAGTGACCCAACCTCTCCCTGAGTTAGGGTAGGTCTCTTTCTCCAGCAAGAGATGTATCTGGCTACAAATATCTCAGCCAACACTTGAGAGAACATTGAGGAAGGAACGTTGACCTGCACGTCTTTGGAGCGTGGGAGGAAACCGGAGCACCCGGAGAAAACCCACAGGGTCACGGGGAGAACGTACAAACTCCGTACAGACAGCGCCCGTAGTCAGGATAGAACCCGGGTCTCCCACGGTAAGGCAGCTCCACTGTTACGCCACCGTGCCGCCCAGCAGGCAAAGAAAGCTTCAGCGCCATCTTGTTTAACCTCACAGATCGGAAGAACAACAACTGATATTCCACTTGGGCAGCTCGCAACCTGATGGTATGAATATTGGCGTCCATTTCCAGATCATGTCCATAAGTGATAGGAGCAGAATTAGGCCATTCGGCCCATCAAGTCGACTCTGCCATTCAATCATGGCTGATCTATCTCTCCCTCCTAACCCCATTCTCCTGCCTTCTCCCCATAACCCCTGACACCCGCACTAATCAAGAATCTACTTATCTCTGCCTTAAAAATATCCACTGACTTGGCCTCCACATCCGTCTGTGGCAAAGAATCCCACAGATTCACCAGCCTCTGACTAAAGAAATTCCTCCCCATCTCCTTCCTAAAGGAACGTCCTTTAATCCTGGGGAATTCTGAGTTGTTTTGCCCCCTTCCCTCCCCGGTTTTCCGCTCCAGCCTGTGACCCTCGGGTAGTCTGTGGACTGAGCCGTTGTGACAAACTATCTCCTGTGAGCAGCCGTAGATAGACACGAAAAGCTGCAGTAACTCAGCGGGTCAGGCAGCATCTCTGGAGAGAAGGAATGGGTGACGTTTCGGGTCGAGACCCTTCCTCAGACTGATGTCAGGGGAGAGGGAGACACAGAGATAAGGAAGTGTTAGTGGGAACACCAGATCAAAGGGGATGGAGATCAAGAATGTAACTCTGTGTGTCTCCCTCTCCCCCGACTCTCAGTCTGAAGAAGGGTCTCGACCCGAAACGTCACCCATTCCTTCTCTCCAGAGATGCTGCCTGTCCAGCTGTGTTACTCCAGCTTCTTGTGTCTGTCTTCGGTTTAAACCACGTCTGTGGTTCCTTCCTACACGTCTCCTGTGAGAAGCCCATGCCTGCATCGTACTGCAGGGAATAGCTCTCATCAGCTGAAGGCAACTCCAGGCTGTTCACAGACAGCTGTGGCTGTGGGACTGTCACTTTCCCTTTGAAAGCCTGGCAGATATATGCTGAGCTCTCTCTTCACAAACCGCCCCGCATCTATCTGCAAGCGAGCCTTGCCGAGACTGCAAGTCTGGTCTGGCAGCACTGCCTCTCCCAGCGAGGACAAGATTGCTTGCAGCTCCCCAGTGTCTGCATGCATTGGCTGACTACCCTCGCTCGGACTATCCTTGACCGGACGTTGCTTGCTTTACCTTGCTCTAAACATTATTCCCTTATCATGTATCTGTACACTGCAAATGGCTCGATTGTAATCACGTGTGGTCTTTCCGATGACTGGTTAGCACGCAACAAAAAGCTTTCACTGCACTTCGGTACGCTTGTGGGATTCTCTGCCGCAGAAGGCAGTGGAGGCCAATTCACTGGATGTTTTCAAGAGAGAGTTAGATAGAGCTCTTAGGGCTAACAGGACCAAGGGATATGGGGAGAGAGCAGGAACGGGGTACTGATTTTGGATGATCAGCCATGATCATATTGAATGGCGGTGCTGGCTCGATGGGCTGAATGGCCAAATCCTGCACCAATTTTCTATGTTTCTATGGCACACATAAACTAAAGTGACGATGAAACTACCTTCTTGGTTAAACCAAACACATTTATAAACACAAAAAGCTGGAGAAACTCAGCGGGACAGGCAGAAAAGGAATGGGTGATGTTTCGGGTCGAGACCCTTAGATGGAAGAACCAAAATGGATCCCAGTGGTCTAAGATTCCAGCATCTGCAGTCCCTGGAGGGTTCACATTTTTAATATCTTATATTTAAGTAAATTGCAAATAATATGTTTGTAATTTTGACCTGCAAAAGTACAGATTGATTCAATTAAGAATGAAATCCAGGCTTGAGCGGTGAGATTGTAATGTGGTCTATCTCTGATCTAACGGGATTGTTCATTCAATAAGCTGACACCAATCATAATGGATTTCCCCACAACTCGTTTTATTTCTTAAATGGGCAAAAATGTTTGAATCACAAGCAGTTGTTTCTCTGCAGATCCTGTGTTTAATCGCTGTGCCGGGCAGCACGGTGGTGCAGCGGGTAGAGCTGCTGCCTCACAGCGCCAGAGACCCGGGTTCGATCCTGACTACGGGTGCTGTCTGTATGGAGTTTGTACGTTCTCCCCGTGAGCTGCGTGAGTTTTCTCCGGTTGTTTCAGTTTTCTCCCGCACGCCAAAGATGTACAGGTTTGTAGGTTAATTGGCTTGGTATTAATGTAGAAATTGCCCCTCGTGAGTGTCGGGTAGCGTTAATGTACGGGGATCGCTGGTCGGTGCAGACTCGGTGGGCCAGAAGGCCTGTTTCCTCGCTGCATCTCTAAATAGAGTCGCCAACCGTCCCGTATTAGCCGGGACATCCCGTGTTTTGGGCTAAATTAGTTTGTCCCGTATGGGACCGCCCTTGTCCCGTATTAGTAGGGTTGCCAACTTCCTCACTCCCAAATACGGGACAAAGGGTGACGTCACCGCCCCGCGCCCCACGTGACCTCACCCAGCCAGCGGCCACGTGCTCCCGCTCCACCAATGGCGGCCGCCCAGGCTGGGAGCACGTGGCCACTGGCTGGGTGAGGTCACGTGGGGCGCGGGGCGGTGACGTCACCTTGTCCCGTATTTGGGAGCGAGGAAGTTGGCAACCCTATCTCTAAAATAATTTTCTGTCTTTCAGTGGAGATGTTGAGCAGAGACAGGGTCATCTCTCGGCCAGTCACAGAAGAGCCAGCAACCTGACCAGTGTTAATTCACAAAATGCGGGAGTAACTCAGCGGGTCAGGCAGCATCTCAGGAGAGAAGGAATGGGTGACGTTTCGGGTCAGTCTGAAGAAGGGTCTCGACCCGAAACGTCACCCATTCCTTCTCTCTTGAGATGCTGCCTGACCCGCTGAGTTAGTCCAGCATTTTGTGAAATAAATACCTGACCAGTGTTAGATGTGACTTTAGAGATGCAGCGCAGAAACAGATGCTTCGGCCCACCGAGTCTGTGCCGACCATCTACCACCCCGTACACTAACACCATCTTACACTCCAGTGACACAGTTACAGTGTTACTGAAGCCGGTTAACCTACGAACCTGTACAAGCCTTTGGAATGTGGGAGAAAACTGGAGATCCCGGAGAAATCCCAACATAGACACAAAATGCTGGAGTAACTCAGCAGGTCAGGCAACATCTCTGGAGAGAAGGAATGGGTGAACCCATGCAGGTCACGGGGAGAATGTGCAAACTCTGTACAGACTGCACCTGTAGTCAGGATCGAACCCGGGACTCTGGCGCTGTGAGGCAGCAGCTCTACCCGCTGTAGTGGCAATAAATTAATGGAGACGTGAAATATACTCTGAAGAAGGGTCTCGACCCGAAGCCTCACTCATTCCTTTTCTCCAGAGATCCTGTCTGACCTGCTGAGTTACTCCAGAACTGTGTGTTTATTTTCCTATAGTCATGGAGTGATAGTTTGGAAACAGGCCCTTCTTGCCCACACCTGCCCACACCGGCCAACATGTCCCAGCTACACTAGTCCCACCTGCCTGCGTTTGGCCCATATCCCTCCAAACCTGCCCTATCCATGTACCTGTCTAACTGCTTCGTAAATGTTGGGATAGTCCCTGCCTCAACTCCCTCCTCCGGCAGCTTGTTCCATACACCCACCACCCTTTGTGTAAACTAGCATCTGCATTTCCCACATAAAATATACTTGCTGAACGGAAATTCAGGTCGGTGTGTTAGTTTGGAGATTTGGACCCTGCTGCTGTGAGTCGTTTTGAAACCTAGACTGACAGAGAATGGTGGTAAATAATATTTCAGATCTTAAGATACATTTAGAAACATAGAAAATAGGTGCAGGAGGAGGCCATTTAGCCCTTCGAGCCATTCACTGTGATCATGGCTGATCATCCACAATCAGTAACCCGTGCCTGCCTTCTCCCCATATCCCTTGATTCCACTAGCCCCAAGAGCTCTATTTAACTCTTTTAAATTCATCCAATGAATCGGCCTCCACTGCCCTCTGTGGCAGAGAATTCCACAAATTCACAACTCTCTGGGTGAAAATGTTTCTTCTCACTTCAGTTTTAAATGGCCTCCCCTTTATTCTTAGACTGTGTGGCCCCCGGTTCTGGACTCCCCCAACATTGGGAACATTTTTCCTGCATCTAGCTTGTCCAGTCCTTTTATAATTGTATACGTCTCTATAAGATCCCCTCTCATCCTTCTAAACTCCAGTGAATACAAGCCCAGGCTTTCCAATCTTTCCTCATGTGATAGTCCCGCCATCCCAGGGATTAACCTCGTGAACCTACGCTGCACTGCCTCAATAGCAAGGACGTCCTTCCTCAAATTAGGAGACCAAAACTGCACACAGTACTCCAGATATGGTCTCACCAGGGCCCTGTACAACTGCGCAAGGACCTATTTGCTCCTGCACTCAAATCCCCTCGTTATGAAGGCCAACATGCCATTAGCTTTCCTCACTGCCTGCTGTACCTGCACGCCAACTTTCAGAGAGATTTTAAATGTGAGCACGTGTGGGTTTGCAGTGAGCACACGGAATGATGTGCTGGGGCTGACAAGAGGGAAGGTTTAACTTCTTGCAGATGCCTGTGGATCCGCTGCAGATGAAATAAGAGCCGGCTGATCATCTCCAGGCAAAATCCCATTAAAAAACCTCACTTGACATCAGCGGGAAATGTCACACAAACTATCCAGAACCCGAGACCGCGAATCAAAATCCACAGGAAATTAACCAAAACGTCATTCAAAGACTGGTGCTGCAGAAATAAATTAAAAAAGGCAAAAAGAAGTGAAAATCTTAAACAGGAGAATCAACCAAAGATATGAATAATAAATTATAGAAATATCCAGTAGGAAATATCAGTGAAATGAAGGTAAATGGCAGATGATTTCCCTGCCTAATTCAGGTAGACCAACCCCGGTTATTCAAGAGTGTACGCTGGACATTATAAGTGAAAGATGTGTTGGGAGGAACTGCAGATGCTGGACACAAAATGCTGGAGTAACTCAGTGGGACAGGCAGCATCTCTGGAGGGAAGGAACAGGTGACGTTTCGGGTCGAGACTCTTCTTCAAACTGAGAGTCAGGGGAGAGGGAAACGAGAGATACGGAGATGGCCACAGTTTAAGAATAAGGGGTCGGCCATTTAGAACGGAGATGAGGAAAAACATTTTCAGTCAGAGAGTTGTGAATCTGTGGAATTCTCTGCCTCAGAAGGCAGTGGAGGCCAATTCTCTGAATGCATTCAAGAGAGAGCTGGATAGAGCTCTTAAGGATAGCAGAGTCAGGGGGTATGGGGAGAAGGCAGGAACGGGGTACTGATTGAGAATGATCAGCCATGATCACATTGAATGGTGGTACTGGCTCAAAGGGCTGAATGGCCTCCTCCTGCACCTATTGTCTATTGAAGGGTAAGGTGTGAAAGCGAAGGTGTTTGGCACACATGCCTTCATTGGGAAGGTAGGGCACTGAGCACTGACCTCCCCACCATCGAAGGTCCATCACGGGTACTGACCTCCCCACCATCAAAGGGATCTACAGAGAGTGGTGGACACTGCCCGGTACGTACCGACCTCCCCACCATCGAAGGTCCATCACGGGTACTGACCTCCCCACCATCAAAGGGATCTACAGAGAGTGGTGGACACTGCCCGGTAGGTACCGACCTGCCCACAATCGAAGGTCCATCGCTGGTACTGACCTCCCCACCATCAGTCTTCCACCAAGCAGATGGTAAAAGTGCCACCCGGGAATGCAAGAGGCTTTGGGGAGTTGTGGGCAAAGATACTAGAGGAGCAAGGTGGACCACTCCGTCGAAATCGCCTCTACTGAAGTGCAGTGCGCAAAGGAGCGGAACGGCTGCCATTTTGGACAGGTGACGTTTCGGGTCGGGACCTGTCTTCATCGTTTTGCAAAAACATTTCTCCTGAGCACCTGTGACACTTCACTTGAATAAGGTCATAGGTCGTAAGTGATAGGAGCAGAATTAGGCCATTCGGCCCATCAAGTATACTCCGCCATTCAATCATGGCTGATCTATCTGTCCCTCCTGACCCCATTCTCCTGCCTTCTCCCCATAACCCCTGAAACACCCGTACTGATCAAAAACCTATCTCTCTCTGCCTTAGAATCATCCACTGACTTGGCCTCCACAGCCGTCTGTGACAAAGGATTCCACAGATTCACCACTGTTTTGAGGGCTGAAGGCAGTTCTGTTAGTTTACGATGCACTTGGTTGGAACTGTGGAGGAGGGAAGTGTGGGAGGTCAGGATGGGAGTGGAGAGGAGAATTAATCTGCTGCCACAGCGACTCAGTGTTCATATCCCCCTCTCTGGCACAATCTTCCGTAACACCACCGATTTAGTCTAGTTTAGTTTTAGAAATACAGCGCTGAAACAGACCCTTTGTACGGCACGGTGGCGCAGCGGTAGAGTTGCTGCCTTACAGCACTTGCAGCGCCAGAGACCCAGGTTCGATCCCGACTACGGGTGCTGTCTGTACGGAGTTTGTACGTTCTCCCCGTGGCCTGCGTGGGTTTTCTCTGAGATCTTTGGTTTCCTCCCACACTCCACAAGTACATACAGGTTTGTAGGTTAATTGGCTTGGTGTAAATGTAACATTGTCCCTGGTGCGTGTGGGATAGTGTTAGGGTGCTGGGATCACTGGTCGGTGCGGGCCGAAGGGCCCGTTTCCACGCTGTATCTCTAAACGAAACTATACTTTGGCCCACCTCGTCCGTGCCGACCAGCGAGTTCTATCTACACTAGTTCCATCTGAAACACGAGACAATTTACTTATCTTGTTGTGATAACTCTGTAATAATTTCCAATTACAAAACATACTTGGACCTCCTGATTATCCCAAAGCACATTAATGCAATAACACAGGAATAAATGTACAATAATCAAGAATGCCATAAATTAATAATTAGTAATAGAAGGTAACCAGACTATAGACAAAAGACAATAGACAATAGGTGCAGGAGGAGGCCATTTGGCCCTTTGAGCCAGCACCGCCATTCAATGTGATCATGGCTGATCATTCTCAATCAGTACCCCGTTCCTGCCTTCTCCCCATACCCCCTGACTCCGCTATCCTTAAGAGCTCTATCTAACTCTCTCTTGAATGCATTCAGAGAATTGGCCTCCACTGCCATCTGAGGTAGAGAATTCCACAGATTCACAACTCTCTGACTGAATGTTTTTCCTCATCTCAGTTCTAAATGGCCCACCCCTTATTCTTAAACTGTGGCCCCTTGTTCTGGACTCCCCCAACATTGGGAACATGTTTCCTGCCCCTAACGTGTCCAACCCCTTAATAATCTTATATGTTTCGATAAGATCCCCTCTTATCCTTCTAAATTCCAGTGTATACAAGCCCAGTCGCTCCAGTCTTTCAACATATGACAGTCCGCCATTCTGGGAATTAACCTGGTAAACCTACGCTGCACTATAATAATGCAAAACCAAGGTCTGAAGTGCAACCAAAACAAACTGACCAGCGCCCACAACCAAAGATACTAGAGGAGCAAGATAGACCACTCGACCCTAAAAACCGTAGTAGGTCATGACGCCATTTTAGTGGGCAGAAACTTGCAGAAACATTTAAAAAGAAAAATAACAAAATTCTGTGAAATGATAGATGAGATATATTCTGCATTTTAATGGTATCATCACACATACTGTTCCCCAACAACACTGATTACACTGCGAGAGGCAGAGCGAACGGCGGGGTTTGCTTACTAAAATGGCGGACGATCCGCTCCTTTGCGTACTACACTTCAGTAGAGGCGATTTCAACTGAGTGGTCCATCTTGCTCCTCTAGTATCTTTGCCCACAACTCCCCAAAGCCCCTTGCATTCGTGGGCATTTGAGTGGCCTTTTTAACCATCTGTAAGGTGGAAGACCGATGGTGGGGAGGTCAGTACCCGTGATGGACCGGGCAGTGTGGGGTGGGGAGGGCAGTGTGGGGTGGGGAGGGCAGTGTGGGGTGGGGAGGGCAGTACCCATGATGGACCGGGCAGTGTGGGGTGGGGAGGGCAGTGTGGGGTGGGGAGGTCAGTACCCATGATGGACCAGGCAGTGTGGGGTGGGGAGGGCAGGGACCAGGCAGTGTGGGGTGGGGAGGGCAGTACCCGTGATGGGCCGGGCAGTGTGGGGTGGGGAGGGCAGTACCCGTGATGGACCGGGCAGTGTGGGGTAGGGAGGGGCAGTACCCATGATGGACCAGGCAGTGTGGGGTGGGGAGGGCAGTACCCGTGATGGACCGGGCAGTGTGGGGTGGGGTCAGTACCCATGATGGACTGGGCAGTGTGGGGTGGGGTCAGTACCCATGATGGACCGGGCAGTGTGGGGTAGGGAGGGGCAGTACTCATGATGGACCGGGCAGTGTGGGGTGGGGAGGGCAGTACCCGTGATGGACCGGGCAGTGTGGGGTGGGGAGGGGCAGTACTCATGATGGACCGGGCAGTGTGGGGTGGGGAGGGCAGTACCCATGATGGACCAGGCAGTGTGGGGTGGGGAGGGGCAGTACTCATGATGGACCGGGCAGTGTGGGGTGGGGAGGGCAGTGTCCACCACTCTCTGTAGTCGCCTTAGTTCCCGGGTATTCGAGTTGCCGGACCAGGCTGTGATGCAACCAGTCAGTGTGTTCTCTACCACACACCTGCAGAAGGTCGACAGAACATTCGACATGGAGAATCCTAGTTTTGTTGAGTTTAGAGATACAGAGTGGAACCAGGCCCTTCGGCCCTTCAAGACCACACTGGCCATCTATTGTCTCTAGTGTCTATCCCACACACTAGGGACAATTTACAGAAGCCAATTAACCTGCAAACCTGCACGTCTTTGGAGTGTGGGAGGAAAACCGGAGCACCCGGAGAAAACCCAGGTGGTCACGGGGAGAACGTACAAACTACGTACAGACAGCTCCCGTAGTCAGGATCGAACCCGGGTCTCTGGCGCGGTGAGGCAGCGACTCTACCGTGCCACCTTATTCAGGGATTCAGGGACAGTTTCTTCCCGGCTGTTATCAGGCAAATGAACCATCCTACCACAACCAGAGAGCAGTGCTGAACTACTACCTACCTCATTGGTGACCCTCGGACTATCCTTGATCGGACTTTGCTGGCTTTACCTGGCACTGAACGTTATTCCCTTATCATGTACATTGTAAATGGCTCGATTGTAATATAGAGTCATAGAGTGATACTGTTTGGAAACAGGCCCTTCGGCCCAACTTGCCCACAACAACCAACATGTCCCAACTACACTAGTCCCACCTGCCTGCGTTTGGCCCATATCCCTCCAACCCTGTCCTATCCATGTACCTGTGTAACTGTTTCTCAAACGTTGGGATAGTCCCTGCCTCAACTACCTCCTCTGGCAGCTCGTTCCATACACCCACCACCCTCTGTGTGAAAGGGTGTATAATCATGGATTGTCTTTCTACTGACACGTTGGGACTCACCAAAAAGCTTTTCCCGGTACCTCGGCACACAAATGACAATAAACTAAACTGAACTAATCTCTTCAATCTTTGAGGGAGGAAAGTAAACCACTTTGAGGAAAAGGGCATCACGGTGACCTAGCTGGAAGGGATGCTGCTTCCAGTATCGCCAACTGTCCCGTATTAGCCGGGACATCCCGTATTTTGGGCTAAATTAGTTTGTCCCGTACGGGACCGCCCTTGTCCCGTATTAGTAGTGGTTGCCAACTTCCTCACTCCCAAATATGGGACAAAGGGTGACGTCACCGCCCCGCGTCCCACGTGACCTCACCCAGCCAGCGCCCACGTGCTCCCGCTCCAACAATGGCGGCCGCCCGGGCCGGGAGCACGTGGCCGCTGGCTGGGTGAGGTCACGTGGGGCGCGAGGCGGTGACGTCACCCTTTGTCCCGTATTTGGGAGCGAGGAAGTTGGCAACCCCTACCTGCCTCTCAGGTGTTGACGAGCTTTGGCAGCGGTTGCATCGGGAGAGAGAGCGTTGCTGCTTTAAGAGATGCATTAGGATTCCGGCCTGGCAGAGCTGGCCCAGACAGAGCACTGCGGGACGGTTCACATTATTGTGTTCAATGACCCGCTCCTGTTGAAGCTGTCTAGCCCGTTTCGTGCCTCCAGATTCAGCAAGATAAACGAGGAGGAGAGACAGATCCCCCAAAGACTTTCTGTCTCTCTCCTTCCTTTTAAACAAAGATTCCCCGTATCACCTTGACTACCTGATCTCTAAGTTACACAAAATTACACCATGTGTTAAATTATCCTGTGGCACAGCGCTCTGTCAAGGGAGAGATCTAAATTGCCGCACATATCACTGGCTTTACATTTCACGCCTCCTCTCCTCTCCTTATCTGACACCCCTTTGTCTCCTGTTCATCTCTAGCCATTAGTTTAGTTTAGTTTAGAAAATGCAGCAAGGAAACAGGCCCTTCGGCCCACCGAGTCCGTGCCGACCACCAATCACCCACTTTCTCTCACAATAGACAATAGACAATAGGTGCAGGAGGAGGCCATTCGACCCTTCGAGCCAGCACCGCCATTCAATGTGATCATGGCTGATCATTCTCAATCAGTACCCCGTTTCCGCCTTCTCCCCGTACCCCCTGACTCCGCTATCTTTAAGAGCTCTATCTAGCTCTCTCTTGAGTGCATTCAGAGAATTGGCCTCCACTGCCTTCTGAGGCAGAGAATTCCACAGATTCACAACTCTCTGACTGAAAATGTTTTTCCTCATCTCCGTTCTAAATGGCCTACCCCTTATTCTTAAACTGTGGCCCCCTGTTCTGGACCCCCCCAACACTTGCGGCGATTTACACAGGGGCCAATTAGCCCGTAGATCCGCATGTCTTTGGGCTGCGGGAGGAAACCGGAGCGCCAGGATACCCAGGCAGTCACAGGAAGTACGTGCGAACTCCACACAGGCAGCACCCGAGATCGGGAGCGAGGCCGGGTCTCTGGCGCTCTACCCGCTGCATCTCTCAGCTCCCGGCAAACCATATAACCATATAACAATTACAGCACGGAAACAGGCCCGTTCGGCCCTACCAGTCCACGCCGACCACTCTCTCTGACCTAGTCTCATCTACCTGCTCTCAGACCATAACCCTCCAATCCCCTCCTATCCATATACCTATCCAATTTACTCTTAAATAATAAAATCGAGCCTGCCTCCACCACTTCCACCGGAAGCTCATTCCACACAGCCACCACCCTCTGAGTAAAGAAATTACCCCTCATGTTACCCCAAAACTTTTGTCCCTTAATTCTGAAGTTATGTCCCCTTGTTGGAATCTTCCCCACTCTCAAAGGGAAAAGCCTACCCACGTCAACTCTGTCCGTCCCTCTTAAAATTTTAAAAACCTCTATCAAGTCCCCCCTCAACCTACTACGCTCCAAAGAATAAAGACCCAACCTGTTCAACCTCTCTCTGTAGCTTAAGTGCTGAAACCCAGGCAACATTCTAGTAAATCTCCTCTGTACCTTCTCCATTTTTTCCTCATCTCCAGCATTTTTATTGAAAATGATTATTGGCAACCATTTACAAGACCATTTAGAAGGTTTTAGGTGAGGGGGCAAGAGATCACATGAAACTATTTCACACAGAGGAAGGGAGGTGTGTATATGGAACTGTCAGAAGCTCTAGATCTAGAATGTTCTACTTTAGATCTAGAACGTACTAGAATAGGGGTGTTCTTTTCCACGCAGAGGGTAGTCCAGATCTAGAATGAGCTTTAGAGGCAGTTAAACGTACAACTTGCATCAAGACAGGTAAATGAAAGGGAATGATTTGGTGTGAGATTATTTTGTTGTCACGTGTACCGAGGTACAGTGAAAAGCTTTTTTTAGTTTCGTTTAGAGATACAGCGCGGAAACAGGCCCTTCGGCCCACCGAGTCTACGCCGACCACACATTAACACTACCCTACACACACCAGGGGCAATTTTACATTTATACAAGCCAATTAACCTAGAAACTTGTATGTATTTGGAGTGTGGGAGGAAATCGGAGCACCTGGAGAAAACCCACGCAGGTCAGAGGGAGAAGGTACAAACTCCGTACAGACAGCACCCGTAGTCAGGATCGAACCAGGGTCTCTGGCGCCGTGAGGTAGCAGCTCTACCCGCTGCACCACCAGACAGTGGAAAGACAATACATGATTACAATCGAGCCATTCACAGTGTACAGATACATGATAA
Organism: Rhinoraja longicauda; assembly: GCF_053455715.1. Taxonomy (NCBI): domain Eukaryota; kingdom Metazoa; phylum Chordata; class Chondrichthyes; order Rajiformes; family Arhynchobatidae; genus Rhinoraja; species Rhinoraja longicauda. The sequence continues at coordinate 1,222,250 of NC_135979.1, read as the reverse complement.
AGGGAATAATGTGAATAACATTTAGTGCAAGATAAAGTCCAGTAGAGTCCGATCAAAGATGGTCCAAGATTTAGATGTGGGCCAAATAGAGGCAAAGGGACTAGCCTAGTATGGCAGTTCAGGCAGAATGTACAAGTTGGGCTGAAGGGCCTGTTCCTGTGCTATGATGTGCAGCACTTTGGTCAACGTGGGTTGTTTTTAAATGTGCTATACAAATAAAATTGACTTGACTTGACTTGACTATGACATGTTGTAGTGGGTATTCAGCTGAGAAGAACTGCAGACTTATAGCGTAACAGTGGCGCAGCGGTAGAGTTGCTGCCGTACAGCGCCAGAGACCCGAGTTCGATCCTGACCTTGGGTGCTGTCTGTACGGAGTTTGTACGTTCTCCCCGTGACCACGTGGGTTTACTCCGGGTGCTCCGGTTTCCTCCCACTCTCCAAAGACGTGTGGTTTCTCTTATCATGTACGTGTACACTGTAAATGGCTCAGTTGGAATCATGTGTTGTCTTTCTGCTGACTGGTCAGCACGCAACAAAAGCTTTTCACTGTACCTCGGTACACGTGACAATGAACTAAACTCAACTAATTGGCTTCTGTAACTTGCCCCTCGTGTGTAGAGAAAGTGGGATAACAGACGACTAGTGTGAACGGATGATCGCTGGTCGGTACGGAGTCGGTTGGGCAGAAGGGCCTGTTTCCGTGCTGTATTTCTAATCCCAACCCAAAACTGACATTTATTCCAAATGGAACATTTTGAAATGGGAGAGAGACGCAATCACTTGTGCCAATAGACACAACAAGCTGGAGTAACTCAGCGGGGCAGACAGGAGTTAGTCCAGCTAGCTTCGGTTTCAACCACTTTTCCTTCATGCACATTGTTTGTGTCTGTCTTTGGTTTAACCCGGCAAGTGTGGAGTGTGCAGATTGCACATGTGCACATTTCCTACACACATTTTGAAATGTAAGTTTAGCTGGGCTGGAAATCTCCACTGGAATGATTTTCCGAGTCTGGTTTTGAGTGTCGTCGTGATCTAATGCGGGGGATCTGAAAGATTTCTCTGACAGCAGGCTGCTGATCAGATGTAAATACCGAGCCTGCTAGAAAATGTTAACAGCCACTCGGTCGTCTGAGTTTTAAGCAGGAGGTGTTGCAGGCAGTGAGAACGTTGCTGTCACAGGCAGGACTATTCTCCAGTGAAACAGGTTCATTAAATTCTCCTGTTGGTTTGAACCAGACTTTCCTGTCCAACTCCTGCCAATATAACGCACGTCATCCACACTGAGAACCAAGAGTATATAGACAAGGTGCTATTCCCAAATCTTACACACAAGCAAAAATGCGGACAGTTTTATAAAGTATGCAGACTACAAAGCAAAACCAAAAATAACACGGATATTTTTCGGGGCTACTTGCAAACTGGCTCTGTTTATAATTGCCCGGTTTCTGTCAGAGTTAGAAAGGCTCAAAGTGTTGGAGTAAGTCAGTGGGTCAGGCAGCATCTCTGGAGGACATGGATATGCAATGTTTTGGGTCTCCCTAGTTCTGCGTTATCTTTCCACTTTCTTATCCACTCCCTACATAATGAGGGCAATTTACAGACGGCCAATTAACCTGCATGTCTTTGGGATGTGGGAGGAAAACGGAGAGAAACTGGTCCCGACCTGAAACGTCACCTATCCATGTTCTCCACAGATGCTGCCTGACCCGCTGAGTTACTCCAGCACTTTGTGAAACGTCACCCATCCATGTTCTCCACAGATGCTGCCTGACCCACTGAGTTACTCCAGCACTCTGTGAAACGTCACCCATCCATGTTCTCCACAGATGCTGCCTGACCCACTGAGTTACTCCAGCACTCTGTGTCTCTCTTTAGAAAAGTTCCTGTTTTTAACCAGGCTCTTGCAGACATACAGAATGGAATTGATTTGGATTGACAGGTTGTGCAGGAAAATAACTGCAGATGCTGGTACAAATCGAAGGTATCACAAAATGCTGGAGTAATTCAGCTGGTCAGGCAGCATCTCTGGTGAGAAGGAATGGGTGACGTTTCAGGTAGAGACCCTTCTTCAGTCTGAAGAAGGGTCTCGATCTGAAACATCACCCATTCCTTCTCTCCACAGATGCTGCCTGACCCGCTGAGTTACTCCAGCATTTTGTGATACCTTGGATTGATAGGTTGGACATTTTGTCCAGGAAGTGATGGGGAAGTTTGGGTGGGAGAGGGTTGTGGGGCAGGATGTACAAGGAGCAAGAACAACAGTGTGTGATTATCACCTGCAGCTCAATGTTGCCTCATTCACAATCAATCATGGTCTTCAAAAAGTTCATGTTTATAAGTTCTAGGAGCAGAATTAGGCCATTCTGCCAATCAATCATGGCCGATCTATCTCTCCCTCCTAACCCCATTCTCCTGCCTTCTCCCCATAACCCCTGACACCCGCACTAATCAAGAATCTTTCAATCTCCGCGTTAAAAATATCCATTGACTTGTCCTCCACAGCCGTCTGTGGTGATGAATTCCACAGATTCACCACCCTCTGTGGCGAATGAAATTCCTCTTTATCTCCTTCCTAAAGGAACGTCCTTTAATTCTGAGGCTGTGCCCTCTGATCCTGGAATCTCCCACTGGTGGAAACATCCTCTCCACATCCACTCTATCCAGGCCGCTCACTGTTCTGTAAAAAGGAACTCAGAGTGTTTGCAAAGTTCCGGGAGTGAGCGGGAATGGGTCTGGTGCGAGCTGGGACAGACACTACATTCTTTGCCAGAACATTCACTGACTCTATGATCCTACATTCTTCACTGATTAGTTCAGATTGTTGGAGGGTCTTGCAGCTTATTCTGGACCATCTGGCTCACTAACACAGGCCAATGAGCCTCAGCATTACGAACCTCAAAATCACCAGCTTCTTGTTAAAAATCCAACTAGTTCACTCGTATACATGGATGTGGCACGGTGGCGCAGCGGTAGAGTTGCTGCCTCACAGAGACCTGGGTTTGATCCTGACTACAGGTTCTGTCTGTACAGAGTTTGTACGTTTCTTCCGTGACCTCCAGCACAGTGGTCTCAATATAGATTTCTCTCACTTCAAGTAGCCCCGGCATTCCCTCTCTCTCCATCCCTCCCCCACCCAAGTGTGACCCAAGTCACACCAGCTTCTCGTTCGCACCCAACAGACAGCTAACAAATAAATACCTTCGATTTGTATGCTGCCTGACCTGCTGAGTTACTCCAGCATTTTGTGAAATAAATACCTTCGATTTGTACCAGCATCTGCAGTTATTTTCTTACTCTAACAATGGCCTGTTTCCTTAATCATCGTTACTTTTTTTTCATATCTTTCATTCATTGTTCTTTATCTTTCTACATCATCATCTTTACATCTCTTGTTTCTCTAATCCATAACCAGTCTGAAGAAGAGTCTCGATCCAAAACGTCGCCCATCCCGTCTCTCCAGAGGTGCTGCCTGTCCCGCTGAGTTACTCCAGCTTTTTGTGTCTGTCTTTGGTTTCTACCAGTATCTGCAGTTCGTTTCCACACATCCATCCATTGTGCTGGTTGGAACATTTGCCCCAACATCAAACATTCAACTCATTTAATTTCTCTGCTGATTTGGGCTTTTGAGTAAATGAGATTACATCGAGGACTGAATCAGCTTGGCTATCTGAGACAGAAGACTCTCTAATTCTACGGTAACTCCACCAGGGATTGCTCAGAGTGAATTACACGCCCTTAATTCAATTGTGGGGTTCACAAAATCAAAAACTGCAGCGGCAAAGATTTCTTCTTTGCAAACATCCAAACCCTTCAATCAGATTATCATTTGACTTAACGATGGTTCATCTTGTCCAACTCGGCATAAGGTTAAGAACTTTACTTTAGTTTAGTGTTTCAGCGCAGAAACAGGCCCTTCGGCCGACCGCACTCTAACACTATCCAACACACACCAGGGACAATTTACATTTACACCAAGAGCCAATTAACCCACAAACCTGTGCATCTTTGGAGAGTAGAAGGGAACCGAAGATCTCGAAGAAAACCCAGGTGATCAGTGTGGTAACAGGCCCTTCGGCCCACCAGGTCCGCGCCGATCAGCGATCCCCGCACACTAACACCAGCGTACACACACTAGAGACAATTTACAATTATACAAAGCCAATTAATCCACAAACCTGCACGTCTTTGGAGTGTGGGAGGAAACCGGAGCACCCGGAGAAAACCCACGTGGTCACAGGGAGAACGTACAAACTCCATACAGACAGCTCCTGTAGTCGGGTTGGAACCCGGGTCTCCGGCGCTGTGAGGCAACAACTCTACCGCTGCGCCACCGTGCCGATATATATGACAATTAAACACACTCGAGTCTTGATGATTACAACTTATGATTAATTTATGTTTAAGATGGAGCTGCAGATGCTAGTTTAAACGGAAGATAGACATAAAATGCTGGAGTAACTCAGCGGGACAGGCAGCATCTCTGCAGAGAAGGAATGGGTGAAGTTTTGGGGGGACCCGGAACGTCACCCATTCCTTCTCTCCAGAGATGCTGCCCGTCCCGCTGCGTTACTCCAGCTCTTTGTGTCTATTTATGATTAATTTAGTTTAGTTTAGTTTCAAGGTGCATTGTGGAAACAGGCTGTTTGGCCGAGCGAGTCCTTGCCAAGTATCGATCACACTAGGTCCACGTTATCCCACTTTCTCATCCACTCCCTGCACACCAGGGGGCAATTGTTAGAGGAAAATTATCCTACAAACCTGCACGTCTTTGGGATGTGGGAGGAAACCGGAGCACCCGGAGGAAACCCACGCGGTCACAGGGATAAGGTGTCAGGGGTTATGGGGAGACGGCAGGGGAATGGGGTTAGGAGGGAGAGATAGATCAGCCGTGATTGAATGGCGGAGTAGACTTGATGGGCCGAATGGGCCTAATTCTGCCCCAAATAACTTTTGAAATTATCAACGTGCAAACTGCAAACAGACAGCATCCGATGTCAGGATCGAACTGCAAACAGACAGCACCCGATGTCAGGATCGAACTGCAAACAGACAGCACCCAATGTCAGGATCGAACCCAGGACTCTGCTGCTGTGAGGCAGCAGTTCTACCCGCTGCGCCACCGTGCCATCACTAATTAACAGTGAATTATCTGTATGTTGACATTAACAGTGAGTAAAAGGCTGGTATCTCATCACTGATATGAATAATGTGTTTATCTTATTAGCCCTGCCATTGAATTCAGCTGTGGCATTGCGATAGTCCGGATTACTAAAGAGTCTTGTGCTGAATAAACTAGCAATGGCTTCAATAAATGGAGTAATATTTGATTGAACAAGTACTCTACAATCACTGGCAGAATGAGATTATGTATTCCTGTAGTGGTTACGTGAAGTGTCAAGCCCAGAGACTGATGAGAATAAATGGGAGGCTCTGAATCACAAATGTGCCTGTGAGATGTTGAAGGCTAATGGGCTGACTAATCAGTAATGATGTAACTCAGGGAAGGCCGAGGCAGCCTTCGAAGACATTGATGAAAGGAGCCCAATAAAGCTGCCAGCGCTCCTGATGAGGCAGCAGTTACGATGGTGGTTTCACCAGGTGACCACGTGAAGCGATTATTACAATCTGACAAAGGCCCCATTTCCAAAGGGAGGAACGATTTCAGTGAACTTCTGACAGCGATTTTAGCCACTCGTTGGGGAAACAAGAACAACAAAGACTGGAGCGACTAGGCTTGTATACACTGTATACACTGTAGGCTTGTATACACTGTATACACTGTAGGCTTGTATACACTGTATACACTGTAGGCTTGTATACACTGTATACACTGTAGGCTTGTATACACTGTATACACTGTAGGCTTGTATACACTGTATACACTGTAGGCTTGTATACACTGTATACACTGCAGGCTTGTATACACTGTATACACTGCAGGCTTGTATACACTGTATACACTGCAGGCTTGTATACACTGTATACACTGTAGGCTTGTATACACTGTATACACTGTAGGCTTGTATACACTGTATACACTGTAGGCTTGTATACACTGTATACACTGTAGGCTTGTATACACTGTATACACTGTAGGCTTGTATACACTGTATACACTGTAGGCTTGTATACACTGTATACACTGTAGGCTTGTATACACTGTATACACTGTAGGCTTGTATACACTGTATACACTGTAGGCTTGTATACACTGTATACACTGTGGGCTTGTATACACTGTATACACTGTAGGCTTGTATACACTGTATACACTGTAGGCTTGTATACACTGTATACACTGTAGGCTTGTACACACTGTATACACTGTAGGCTTGTACACACTGTATACACTGTAGGCTTGTATACACTGTATACACTGTAGGCTTGTATACACTGTATACACTGTAGGCTTGTATACACTGTATACACTGTAGGCTTGTATACACTGTATACACTGTAGGCTTGTATACACTGTATACACTGTAGGCTTGTATACACTGTATACACTGTATACACTGTATATACTGTAGGCTTGTATATACTGTATACACTGTAGGCTTGTACACACTGTATACACTGTAGGCTTGTACACACTGTATACACTGTAGGCTTGTATACACTGTATACACTGTATACACTGTAGGCTTGTACACACTGTATACACTGTAGGCTTGTACACACTGTATACACTGTAGGCTTGCATACACTGTATACACTGTATACACTGTAGGCTTGTATACAATGTATACACTGTAGGCTTGTATACACTGTATACACTGTAGGCTTGTACACACTGTATACACTGTAGGCTTGTATACACTGTATACACTGTAGGCTTGTATACACTGTATACACTGTAGGCTTGTATACACTGTATACACTGTAGGCTTGTATACACTGTATACACTGTAGGCTTGTATACACTGTATACACTGTAGGCTTGTACACACTGTATACACTGTAGGCTTGTATACACTGTATACACTGTAGGCTTGTATACACTGTATACACTGTAGGCTTGTATACACTGTATACACTGTAGGCTTGTATACACTGTATACACTGTAGGCTTGTACACACTGTATACACTGTAGGCTTGTATACACTGTATACACTGTAGGCTTGTATACACTGTATACACTGTAGGCTTGTATACACTGTATACACTGTAGGCTTGTATACACTGTATACACTGTAGGCTTGTATACACTGTATACACTGTAGGCTTGTATACACTGTATACACTGTAGGCTTGTACACACTGTATACACTGTAGGCTTGTACACACTGTATACACTGTAGGCTTGTATACACTGTATACACTGTAGGCTTGTATACACTGTATACACTGTAGGCTTGTATACACTGTATACACTGTAGGCTTGTATACACTGTATACACTGTAGGCTTGTTTACACTGTATACACTGTAGGCTTGTATACACTGTATACACTGTATACACTGTAGGCTTGTATACACTGTATACACTGTAGGCTTGTACACACTGTATACACTGTAGGCTTGTACACACTGTATACACTGTAGGCTTGTATACACTGTATACACTGTATACACTGTAGGCTTGTACACACTGTATACACTGTAGGCTTGTACACACTGTATACACTGTAGGCTTGCATACACTGTATACACTGTATACACTGTAGGCTTGTATACAATGTATACACTGTAGGCTTGTATACACTGTATACACTGTAGGCTTGTACACACTGTATACACTGTAGGCTTGTATACACTGTATACACTGTAGGCTTGTATACACTGTATACACTGTAGGCTTGTATACACTGTATACACTGTAGGCTTGTATACACTGTATACACTGTAGGCTTGTATACACTGTATACACTGTAGGCTTGTACACACTGTATACACTGTAGGCTTGTATACACTGTATACACTGTAGGCTTGTATACACTGTATACACTGTAGGCTTGTATACACTGTATACACTGTAGGCTTGTATACACTGTATACACTGTAGGCTTGTACACACTGTATACACTGTAGGCTTGTATACACTGTATACACTGAAGGCTTGTACACACTGTATACACTGTAGGCTTGTATACACTGTATACACTGTAGGCTTGTATACACTGTATACACTGTAGGCTTGTATACACTGTATACACTGTAGGCTTGTATACACTGTATACACTGTAGGCTTGTACACACTGTATACACTGTAGGCTTGTACACACTGTATACACTGTAGGCTTGTACACACTGTATACACTGTAGGCTTGTACACACTGTATACACTGTAGGCTTGTACACAATGTATACACTGTAGGCTTGTATACACTGTATACACTGTAGGCTTGTATACACTGTATACACTGTAGGCTTGTATACACTGTATACACTGTAGGCTTGTATACACTGTATACACTGTATACACTGTAGGCTTGTACACACTGTATACACTGTAGGCTTGTATACACTGTATACACTGTAGGCTTGTACACACTGTATACACTGTAGGCTTGTACACACTGTATACACTGTAGGCTTGTACACACTGTATACACTGTAGGCTTGTATACACTGTATACACTGTAGGCTTGTATACACTGTATACACTGTAGGCTTGTATACACTGTATACACTGTAGGCTTGTATACACTGTATACACTGTAGGCTTGTACACACTGTATACACTGTAGGCTTGTATACACTGTATATACTGTAGGCTTGTACACACTGTATACACTGTAGGCTTGTACACACTGTATACACTGTATACACTGTAGGCTTGTACACACTGTATACACTGTAGGCTTGTACACACTGTATACACTGTAGGCTTGTACACACTGTATACACTGTAGGCTTGTATACACTGTATACACTGTATACACTGTAGGCTTGTATACACTGTATACACTGTAGGCTTGTATACACTGTATACAGTGTAGGCTTGTATACACTGTATACACTGTAGGCTTGTATACACTGTATACACTGTAGGCTTGTATACACTGTATACACTGTAGGCTTGTATACACTGTATACACTGTAGGCTTGTATACACTGTATACACTGTAGGCTTGTATACACTATACACTGTAGGCTTGTATACACTGTATACACTGTAGGCATGTATACACTGTATACACTGTAGGCTTGTATACACTGGATACACTGTAGGCTTGTACACACTGTATACACTGTAGGCTTGTATACACTGTATACACTGTAGGCTTGTACACACTGTATACACTGTAGGCTTGTATACACTGGATACACTGTAGGCTTGTATACACTGTATACACTGTAGGCTTGTATACACTGTATACACTGTAGGCTTGTATACACTGTATACACTGTAGGCTTGTATACACTGTATACACTGTAGGCTTGTATACACTGTATACACTGTAGGCTTGTATACACTGTATACACTGTAGGCTTGTATACACTGTATACACTGTAGGCTTGTATACACTGGATACACTGTAGGCTTGTATACACTGTATACACTGTAGGCTTGTATACACTGTATACACTGTAGGATTGTATACACTGTATACACTGTAGGCTTGTATACACTGTATACACTGTAGGCTTGTATACACTGTATACACTGTAGGCTTGTATACACTGTATACACTGTAGGCTTGTATACACTGTATACACTGTAGGCTTGTATACACTGTATACACTGTAGGCTTGTATACACTGTATACACTGTAGGCTTGTATACACTGTATACACTGTAGGCTTGTATACACTGTATACACTGTAGGCTTGTATACACTGTATACACTGTAGGCTTGTATACACTGTAGGCTTGTATACACTGTATACACTGTAGGCTGGTATACACTGTATACACTGTAGGCTTGTATACACTGTATACACTGTAGGCTTGTATACACTGTAGGCTTGTATACACTGTATACACTGTAGGCTTGTACACACTGTATACACTGTAGGCTTGTATACTGTAAACACTGTAGGCTTGTACACACTGTATACACTGTAGGCTTGTACACACTGTATACACTGTAGGCTTGTACACACTGTATACACTGTAGGCTTGTACACACTGTATACACTGTAGGCTTGTACACACTGTATACACTGTAGGCTTGTACACACTGTATACACTGTAGGCTTGTACACACTGTATACACTGTAGGCTTGTATACACTGTATACACTGTAGGCTTGTATACACTGTATACACTGTAGGCTTGTATACACTGTATACACTGTAGGCTTGTACACACTGTATACACTGTAGGCTTGTATACACTGTATACACTGTAGGCTTGTACACACTGTATACACTGTAGGCTTGTACACACTGTATACACTGTATACACTGTAGGCTTGTACACACTGTATACACTGTAGGCTTGTACACACTGTATACACTGTAGGCTTGTACACACTGTATACACTGTAGGCTTGTATAAACTGTATACACTGTATACACTGTAGGCTTGTATACACTGTATACACTGTAGGCTTGTACACACTGTATACACTGTAGGCTTGTATACACTGTATACACTGTAGGCTTGTACACACTGTATACACTGTAGGCTTGTACACACTGTATACACTGTATACACTGTAGGCTTGTACACACTGTATACACTGTAGGCTTGTACACACTGTATACACTGTAGGCTTGTACACACTGTATACACTGTAGGCTTGTATACACTGTATACACTGTATACACTGTAGGCTTGTATACACTGTATACACTGTAGGCTTGTATACACTGTATACACTGTAGGCTTGTATACACTGTATACACTGTAGGCTTGTATACACTGTATACACTGTAGGCTTGTATACACTGTATACACTGTAGGCTTGTATACACTGTATACACTGTAGGCTTGTATACACTGTATACACTGTAGGCTTGTATACACTGGATACACTGTAGGCTTGTATACACTGTATACACTGTAGGCTTGTATGCACTGGATACACTGTAGGCTTGTATGCACTGGATACACTGTAGGCTTGTATACACTGTATACACTGTAGGCTTGTATACACTGTATACACTGTAGGCTTGTATACACTGTATACACTGTAGGCTTGTATACACTGTATACACTGTAGGCTTGTATACACTGTATACACTGTAGGCTTGTATACACTGTAGGCTTGTATACACTGTATACACTGTAGGCTGGTATACACTGTATACACTGTAGGCTTGTATACACTGTATACACTGTAGGCTTGTATACACTGTAGGCTTGTATACACTGTATACACTGTAGGCTTGTACACACTGTATACACTGTAGGCTTGTATACTGTAAACACTGTAGGCTTGTACACACTGTATACACTGTAGGCTTGTACACACTGTATACACTGTAGGCTTGTACACACTGTATACACTGTAGGCTTGTACACACTGTATACACTGTAGGCTTGTATACACTGTATACACTGTAGGCTTGTATACACTGTATACACTGTAGGCTTGTATACACTGTATACACTGTAGGCTTGTACACACTGTATACACTGTAGGCTTGTACACACTGTATACACTGTAGGCTTGTACACACTGTATACACTGTAGGCTTGTACACACTGTATACACTGTAGGCTTGTACACACTGTATACACTGTAGGCTTGTACACACTGTATACACTGTAGGCTTGTATACACTGTATACACTGTAGGCTTGTATACACTGTATACACTGTAGGCTTGTATACACTGTATACACTGTAGGCTTGTATACACTGTATACACTGTAGGCTTGTATGCACTGGATACACTGTAGGCTTGTATACACTGGATACACTGTAGGCTTGTATACACTGTATACACTGTAGGCTTGTATACACTGTATACACTGTAGGCTTGTATACACTGTATACACTGTAGGCTTGTATACACTGTATACACTGTAGGCTTGTATACACTGTATACACTGTAGGCTTGTATACACTGTATACACTGTAGGCTTGTATACACTGTATACACTGTAGGCTTGTATACACTGTATACACTGTAGGCTTGTATACACTGTATACACTGTAGGCTTGTATAAACTGTATACACTGTAGGCTTGTATACACTGTATACACTGTAGGCTTGTATACACTGTATACACTGTAGGCTTGTATACACTGTATACACTGTAGGCTTGTATACACTGTATACACTGTAGGCTTGTATACACTGTATACACTGTAGGCTTGTATACACTGTATACACTGTAGGCTTGTATACACTGTATACACGGTAGGCTTGTATACACTGTATACACTGTAGGATTGTACACACTGTATACACTGTAGGCTTGTATACACTGTATACACTGTAGGCTTGTATACACTGTATACACTGTAGGCTTGTATACACTGTAGGCTTGTATACACTGTATACACTGTAGGCTTGTACACACTGTATACACTGTAGGCTTGTATACTGTAAACACTGTAGGCTTGTACACACTGTATACACTGTAGGCTTGTACACACTGTATACACTGTAGGCTTGTACACACTGTATACACTGTAGGCTTGTATACACTGTATACACTGTATACACTGTAGGCTTGTATACACTGTATACACTGTAGGCTTGTATACACTGTATACACTGTAGGCTTGTATACACTGTATACACTGTAGGCTTGTACACACTGTATACACTGTAGGCTTGTATACACTGTATACACTGTAGGCTTGTACACACTGTATACACTGTAGGCTTGTACACACTCTATACACTGTAGGCTTGTACACACTGTATACACTGTAGGCTTGTACACACTGTATACACTGTAGGCTTGTATACACTGTATACACTGTAGGCTTGTATACACTGTATACACTGTAGGCTTGTATACACTGTATACACTGTAGGCTTGTATGCACTGTATACACTGTAGGCTTGTATGCACTGGATACACTGTAGGCTTGTATGCACTGGATACACTGTAGGCTTGTATACACTGTATACACTGTAGGCTTGTATACACTGTATACGCTGTAGGCTTGTATACACTGTATACGCTGTAGGCTTGTATACACTGTATACACTGTAGGCTTGTATACACTGTATACACTGTAGGCTTGTATACACTGTATACACTGTAGGCTTGTATACACTGTATACACTGTAGGCTTGTATACACTGTATACACTGTAGGCTTGTATACACTGTATACACTGTAGGCTTGTATAAACTGTATACACTGTAGGCTTGTATACACTGTATACACTGTAGGCTTGTATACACTGTATACACTGTAGGCTTGTATACACTGTATACACTGTAGGCTTGTATACACTGTATACACTGTAGGCTTGTATACACTGTATACACTGTAGGCTTGTATACACTGTATACACTGTAGGCTTGTATACACTGTATACACTGTAGGCTTGTACACACTGTATACACTGTAGGCTTGTATACACTGTATACACTGTAGGCTTGTATACACTGTATACACTGTAGGCTTGTATACACTGTAGGCTTGTATACACTGTATACACTGTAGGCTTGTACACACTGTATACACTGTAGGCTTGTATACTGTAAACACTGTAGGCTTGTACACACTGTATACACTGTAGGCTTGTACACACTGTATACACTGTAGGCTTGTACACACTGTATACACTGTAGGCTTGTACACACTGTATACACTGTATACACTGTAGGCTTGTACACACTGTATACACTGTAGGCTTGTACACACTGTATACACTGTAGGCTTGTACACACTGTATACACTGTAGGCTTGTATACACTGTATACACTGTAGGCTTGTATACACTGTATACACTGTAGGCTTGTATACACTGTATACACTGTAGGCTTGTATACACTGTATACACTGTAGGCTTGTATACACTGTATACACTGTAGGCTTGTATACACTGTATACACTGTAGGCTTGTATACACTGGAATTTAGAAGGATGAGAGGAGATCTTATCGAAACGTATAAGATTATTAAGGGGTTGGACACGTTAGGGGCAGGAAACATGTTCCCAATGTTGGGGGAGTCCAGAACAAGGGGTCACAGTTTAAGAATAAGGGGTCGGCCATTTAGAACGGAGATGAGGAAAAACTTTTTCACTCAGAGAGTTGTGAATCTGTGGAATTCTCTGCCTCAGAAGGCAGTGGAGGCCAATTCTCTGAATGCATTCAAGAGAGAGCTAGATAGAGCTCTTAAGGGTAGCGGAGTCAGGGGGTATGGGGAGAAGGCAGGAACGGGGTACTGATTGAGAATGATCAGCCATGATCACATTGAAGGGCGGTGCTGGCTCGAAGGGCCGAATGGCCTACTCCTGCACCTATTGTCTATTGTCTATTGTCTATTGTCTATTGTCTATTGTCTATTGTCTGTTGTCTATTGTCTATTGTCTATTGTCTGTTGTCTATTGTCTATTGTCTATTGTCTATTGTCTATTGTCTATTGTCTATTGTCTATTGTCTATTGTCTATTGTCTATTGTCTGTTGTCTAACTTGCAAATGGTCAATTGAATGGAATTGAGTTGAATACTTTATTATCCCGTGTGACGAGTCACAGTGAAGTTCTTTGCTTGCCGAGGTATGCAAATAGTCGCCCATAAAGGGCACTTATAAAGTTACAACTTCCACCCGCACCAGTTCCCCCTTAAAACGATAGATTGGATATTAGTTTGATGCGGAAACAGGCCCTTCGGCCCACCGAGTCTGCGCTGACCAGCGATCCCCGCACACCAATACTACCCTACACACACTAGGGACAACTTACACTTACACCAAGCCAATTAACCTACAAACCTGCTCGTCTTTGGAGTGTGGAGGAAAACCGAAGATCTCGGAGAAAACCCACGCAGGTACAGACATCACCCGTAGTCGGGATCGAACCCGGGTCTCCGGCGCTGCAAACGCTGTACAGGCAACAACTCTACCGCTGCGCCACCGTGCCGCCCCAACCCTCATTAGGGAGCAAAGGAAGCTCAACAGATAACACAGAGACACGAGGATAAGCAGATGCTGGAAACCTGAGCAAAACACAAAGTGCTGGAGGAACTCATCGTCTCAGGCAGCATCTGTTTCAGTTTGAGTTGCGTTTATTGTCACGTGTACCGAGGTACAGTGAAAAGCTTTTGTTGCGTGCTAACCAGTCAGCGCAAAGACAACACGTGATTACAATCATGGAGGGAATGGTCAGTGATTGCTTCAGGAAGGGTTCCGACCCCGAAACGTCACATCCATTCCCTCCACAGATACTTCCTGACATGATGAGTTCTTCCAGTACTTTGTGTTTTGTTCTATAAATGAACAGACAGGTGAACAAGAGCTGGCACAAGGAGGTCTGAAGGAGGAATGGAGGAAGGAGGAACTGCAGATGCTGGTTGGTGCACGAAAGGACACAGAGTGCTGGAGTAACTCAGCGGGTCAGGCAGCATCTGTGGAGAACATGGATAGGTGACGTTTCACAGAGTGCTGGAGTAACTCAGTGGGTCAGGCAGCATCTGTGGAGAACATGGATTGGTGACGTTTCAGGTCAAGACTCTTCCACAGACTGATTGTGGGGGGGGGGGGGGAAGAAAAGTGGTGAAGGTGTGGAATTCTCTGCCTCAGAAGGCAGTGGAGGCCAGTTCGTTGGATGCTTTCAAGAGAGAGCTGGATAGAGCTCTTAAAGATAGCGGAGTGAGGGGGTATGGGGAGAAGGCAGGAACGGGGTACTGATTGAGAGTGATCAGCCATGATCGCACTGAATGGCGGCGCTGGCTCGAAGGGCTGAATGGCCTACTCCTGCACCAATTGTCTATTGTCTATTGTCTAAAAAGGGGAGGGGGCAGGGACAAAGCATGGCAGGTAACAGGTGGACGCAGGTGGGGGGTTTATAGCCAGATGGAATAAAGGCCAGAGATAAAAGCAGAAGGTGTGACACAGGACTGTACCTCTAAACTAAACTGGCTGGATTAGCGGTCTCCTTGTCTGGTGTGTTGCAGAGACCCAGGCAGAGTTCAACACTAGCTGGTCCCTGCGTGGGGCAGTGTCTGGTTCTGCATTGATGATCAATGCTGCCCCCACTGTAAATCCAAGTACCTGAACCATCCAGTCATCTCAGCTCTGCATGTTAATACATCTCCCAGATCCAGTGCACTCACATCTCCTCGATACAGACAGCCAGAAACAACAAACCCACAGCATCTGAGCCTCTTTTAAAAACATCTGCTCGAATTTTCAAACTGTTATTAATATTTGAAACCCATATTATGTTCTGTGTCGCAGCAAAAATCCTCAGAGTTTTACACTTCCACTTAATCGGTCACAAATATATATATATAAATATACAGGTATGGATATTATTTTTTGCTCGTTGCGTTATCTCTCTCCTGCCACTTTTAATTAATATCGTCATCGTTTCCCTTTGATTTGCTCCTTGTGTTTTCTTGCCGATTGATTGATGCCGGAGATGGAATGTGAGGTGTCTCATTTTCATGCAGCGACTCGCTTGCAGGGGGGAGGCCAGCTGTGGTCTGTGATAGCTGGCAGCTCACAAAGCTGGCTCCATCCCACACAGCTTGGACATCAAACTGTAAGGTCTTGTGGTACAACAGCCGGCCTGTGTATCAAGCCTTTGGCTGCAGAATACGCAGGGGGGGAGAGAGAGAGGGAGAGAGAGGGAGGGAGAGAGAGAGAGAGAGAGAAGGGGAGAGAGAGAGAAGGGGAGAGAGAGAAGGGGAGAGAGAGAAGGGGAGAGAGAGAAGGGGAGAGAGAGAAGAGGGGAGAGAGAGAAGGGGAGAGAGAGAAGGGGAGAGAGAGAGGCAGAGGGAGAGAGTGGGAAAGAGAGAGACAGGGAGAGAGTGGGAGAGAGAGGGAGGGAGAAAGAGGGAGGGAGAGAAAGGGGGAGAGAGTGAGAGAGGGGGGAGAGAGGCAGCGAAGAGAGGGAGAGAGAGAAAGAGGGAGAGAGTGGGAGAGAGAGAGAGAGACGGTGAGAGTGAGAGAGAGGGAGAGAGAGTGGGAGAGAGGGAGAGAGAGAGAGGGGAGAGAGAGAGGGAGAGAGAGAGAGAGGGGGAGAGAGGCAGAGAGAGAAAGGGGAGAGAGAGAGAGAGGGGGGAAGAGAGAGACAGTGAGAGAGAGTGTGTGAGGGAGAGAGAGAGAGGGAGAGAGAGAGGGAGAGCTGCTTTGTTCATTTGCTTTGTTAAAGGGCAATATCTGGCAGGGGTGAGAGTTTATTGGGCAGATATTGTTTCTGGAACAAACAGACCCAGAACAGCATGTACTGAAAAAAAATCTCGGTGATTCATGAGTGCACCAAAGCGGGAGTGTCTCTCATTAACTGGCGGTGCCTGCAGTGAATGAATGTCTTCCTCAGGATAGTCATCGTCACACAGCACAGATACAGGCCCTTCGGCCCAACATAACCATGCTGACCAACATGCCCCATCTACGCAGACATGCATAGTACTCTGTAAACACCATAATAAACCACACACACACACACACACACACACACACACACACACACACACACACACACACACACACACACACACACACACAGAAAAGAACTGCAGATGCTGGTTTAAACCGAAGACAGACACAAAGTGCTGGAGTAACTCAGTGGGACAGGCAGCAACTCTGGAGAGAAGGAATGGGTGATGTTTCAGGTAGAGACCCTTCTTCAGAATCTTCAGGGTCTCGACCCGAAACATCTGTGAAACGTCACCAATTCCTTCTCTCCACAGATGCCTGCCTGA
>NC_135979.1:1167326-1204010 GCF_053455715.1 Rhinoraja longicauda | reverse complement strand
GACTCCAGTTCCAACTCCATCTGCAGTTCCTTGCGTTGCAGCTCATTACAATTGAAACACAAACACAAATCGCTCAACCGCGAGGACCAAGCTCAAAGCCAACGTTGTAACCAAATTGGTTCTACCAACTTATGCTGAGGACAATAACGAACTCTCTATGCAATAATCAGCGGCCTACATAAGCACGGTGGCGCAGTGGTAGAGTTGCTGCCCCACAGCGCCAGAGACCCAGATTCGACCCCGACTGCGGGCGCTGTCTGTACGGAGTTTGTACGTTCTCCCCGTGACCTGCGTGGGTTTTCTCCGGGTGCGCCGGTTTACTCCCATACCCCAAAGACGTACGGGTTTGTAGGTTAATTATCTTGGTATAAATGTAAAAATTGTCCCTAGTGTGTAGTGTTAGTGTGCGGGGATCGCTGGTCGGCGCGGACCCGGTGGGCCGAAGGGCCTGTTTCCACTCTGTATCTCTAAACTAAACTAAAGCTAAAAGCTACATGTCAACAAGCACATGAGAAGCCATGGTGTAGATGGGGTTATCTAGTGGGCACCTCCCTTCACTGGCTTCGTTGAGTTCAGCCCACCACACCTCGGGAAGGCTCAAGGTACCTGCTCCACTCTCTGGAGCAGAGGGGAGGAAGGAGGAAGATTGGAGATTCCAGCACACAACTTCCTGACAGGAGGCACCACTCCAGTCCAGCGCCCCAGTCCAGCTCCACAACACTTTGACCCTCGCCACTGTGAACGGCGCTACGGAAATGCAAAGTTTGCAGGAAGGGAAAGTTCAGACCAAGCCCCTCCTGTATCATTGCCGCACTTCGCAACCTTCTCATTAATGCTGTTAATTAGATTCATGTTGGTTAATATGTGAATGCAGTGAAGTGATCACACTCTGCCAGTTGCAAGCCACAACTCGGGAGAACTATTTGTGCTTTTCAATCAGGGGTCCAAAAAAAAAAAATCAAAGACATACGCACACACACACACGCACGCACGCACGCACACACGCACACACACACACACGCACACGCACACACGCACACACGCACACTCAGACACACACACACACGCACACACGCACACACGCACACACGCGCACACACACACACACTCAAAGACACACACACACACACACACCCAAAGACACACTCACTCACACTCAAAGACACACACACACACACACTCACTCTCAAACACACACACACACACACTCAAAGACACACACACACAAACACCCAAACGCACACACACACACACACACACACACTCAAAGACACACACACTCAAAGACACACACACACTCAAAGACACACACACACACTCAAAGACAGACACATACACACACACTCAAACACACACACACTCAAAGACACACACACACACACTCAAAGACACACACACACTCAAAGACAGACAGACACACACACACACACACACAGACACAGAGTTGGTGTCAGTTTAGTTGTCAGAGATACAGCATAGAATCAGGCCCTTCAGCCCACCGAGTCCACACCGACTATCGATCACCCGTTCACACTAGTTTTGTTATGCCACTTTCCTCTCCACTCTCCACACACCACACTCCACACCCCACACCCCACACCCCACACCCCACACTCCACACTCCACACTCCACACTCCACACTCCACACTCCACACTCCACACCCCACACTCCACACTCCACACTCCACACTCCACACTCCACACTCCACACTCCACACTCCACACCCCACACTCCACACTCCACACTCCACACTCCACACTCCACACCCCACACTCCACACTCCACACTCCACACACCAGAGGGGCGGTTTAACCTACAAACCCGCACGTCTTTGGGATGTGGCAGGAAACCAGGGCAGTCTCGGGTAGAACGTGCAAACTCCACACAGACAGCACCGCAGGTCAGGATGGTACCTGGGACTGGTGCTGTGTGAGGCAGCAACTCCACCAATGTGCCACCTCTGCTTCAGTGAGAAGGATGGACCAGAAACAAGCAGGCGTCATTTGGGTTTTTAAATTATTTTTTTAAAATAAAGCTCCTGATTTGTGATATTTTCACATTTTTTCCTCCTAAAAGGGAAATTGCAAAGAGTTGTGGACGCAGCCCAAACCATCACACAAACCAACCTCCCTCCCACTGACTCCATCTACACCTCACGCTGCCTCGGCAAGGCCAGCAGCCCAAACCATCACACAAACCAACCTCCCTCCCACTGACTCCATCTACACCTCACGCTGCCTCGGCAAGGCCAGCAGCATCATCAAGGACCAGTCTCACCCCGGCTACTCCCTCTTCTCCCCTCTCCCATCGGTCAAGAGGCAAGTGTGTAAACGCACACCTCCAGATTCAGGGACAGTTTCTTCCCGGCTGTTATCAGGCAACTGAACCATCCTACCACCAACTAGAATGCGGCCCTGAGCTCCCATCTACCTCAATGGAGACCCTCGGGCTTTCTTCAATCGGACTTTACCTTGCACTCAACATTCATCCCAGTATCATGTATCTTGTACACCGTGTGCGGCTCGATTGTAACCATGTATTGTCTTTCCACTGACTGGTCGGCACTGGAGGTTTTTCGCTGTACCTCGGTACACGTAGGGTGGCCAACTTCCTCACTCCCTGACACGGGACAAGGTGACGTTCACCTCCCGGGCCGGGCGGCCGCCGTTGGTGGAGCGGGAGCACGTGGCCGCTGGCTGGGTAAGGACACGTGGGGCGCGGGGCGGTGACATCACCCTTTGTCCCGTATTTGGGAGTGAGGAAGTTGGCAACCCTACTAATACGGGACAAGGGCGGTCCCATACGGGACAAACTGATTTAGCCCTAAATACCGGGATGTCCCGGCTAATACGGGACAGTTGGCAACCCTAGTACTCGTGACAATAGACCAGACTAAACTGAACTAATCCATGGGCACTTTTGCAGAGCACTGGGGTAACTGATGGGGGGCCACAGCTCAGAATAAACATCGCCGCTAGGGCAAGGTCCTATCTACAAAACCCTTCAGCTTATTAAACACCTTCTCCTGCACGTAACGCTGGACCCATCATTTCATTGTTATTATTCATGATTATTAACATTACTCAGGATTAGACGCAACAAAAACGAGATAGCTGCCCACAATCAAAAGATAAGGTTCACTGAATAAACTGTCTGGTGTTCCATTGCACAGTGTCACCCTTCTGACATTATCCAGAATCAGATGTCATGTCTTAGAAATTCGTCTTTGCTGCTCTTTCTTGTTCGTTAAATCATGTTCATAAGTGATAGGAGCAGAATTAGGCCATTCGGCCCATCAAGTCTATGCCATTCAATCATGGCTGATCTATCTCTCCCTCCTAACCCCATTCTCCTGCCTTCTCCCCATAACCCCTGACACCCGCACTGACCAGTGTGTCGAAGGGCTGTGTTGTCCAAGATACTCCGCAGTTTGAGATTGGGAAGGGTGGGTGGGAGGTGGGGGGAGGGTGGGTGGGAGGTGAGAGGAGGGTGGGTGGGGGGAGGGTGGGGGAGGGTGGGTGGAGGGGGAGGGTGGGTGGGAGGTGGGGGGAGGGTGGGTGGGAGGTGGGGGGGGAGGGTGGGTGGGAGGTGGGGGGGGAGGGTGGGTGGGAGGTGGGGGGAGGTGGGGGGGAGGTGGGGGGGGAGGGTGGGTGGGAGAATGGGTGGGAGGTGGGGGGAGGGTGGGTGGGAGGTGGGGGGAGGGTGGGTGGGAGGTGGGGGGAGGGTGGGTGGGAGGTGGGGGGAGGGTGGGTGGGAGGTGGGGGGAGGGTGGGTGGGAGGTGGGGGGGAGGGTGGGTGGGAGGTGGGGGGAGAGTGGGTGGGAGGTGGGGGGAGAGTGGGTGGGAGGTGGGGGGAGGGTGGGTGGGAGGTGGGGGGAGGGTGGGTGGGAGGTGGGGGAGGGTGGGTGGGAGGTGGGGGGAGGATGGGTGGGAGGTGGGGGGAGGGTGGGTGGGAGGTGGGTGGGTGGGAGGTGGGGGGAGGGTGGGTGGGGGGAGTGTGGGTGGGAGGTGGGGGGAGGGTGGGTGGGAGGTGGGGGGAGGGTGGGTGGGGGGAGGGTGGGTGGGAGGTGGGGGGAGGGTGGGTGGGAGGTGGGGGGAGGGTGGGTGGGAGGTGGGGGGAGGGTGGGTGGGAGGTGGGGGAGGGTGGGTGGGAGGTGGGGGGAGGGTGGGTGGGAGGTGGGGGGAGGGTGGGTGGGAGGTGGGGGGAGGGTGGGTGGGAGGTGGGGGGAGGGTGGGTGGGGGGAGTGTGGGTGGGAGGTGGGGGGAGGGTGGGTGGGAGGTGGGGGGAGGGTGGGTGGGTGGGGGGAGGGTGGGTGGGAGGTGGGGGGAGGGTGGGTGGGAGGTGGGGGGAGGGTGGGTGGAAGGTGGGGGGGAGGGTGGGTGGGAGGTGGGGGGAGAGTGGGTGGGAGGTGGGGGGAGGGTGGGTGGGAGGTGGGGGAGGGTGGGTGGGAGGTGGGGGGAGGGTGGGTGGGAGGTGGGGGGAGGGTGGGTGGGAGGTGGGGGGAGGGTGGGGGGGAGGGTGGGTGGGAGGTGGGGGCAGGGTGGGGGAGGGTGGGTGGGGGAGGGTGGGTGGGAGGTGGGGGGAGGGTGGGGGAGGGTGCGGGACGGTGGGTGGGGGGAGGGTGGGGGAGGGTGGGTGGGGGGAGGGTGGGTGGGGGGAGGGTGAGTCAGTCTACCCCACGACAGAAGAGGGAGGAGTTGTACAGTTCTGTGCTGAGTCTTGGGGGAACCAGTCTGTGAGAGAAGGACGTTCTATTCTTCTACTTAAACAAGAATGACTGGAGTGGGCATGATAAACTGTGACGATCTGCGCTTGTTGTGCGTGACGTTTGGGGACTTTGCCAGGTGCCAACTGGATGCCACATTCCTTAACTCCAACAATGACTTTGCTTCATAACTGTCTTTGCTGTTGGTTAGAAAGAATTTGGCGTCTTTGAGCAAGGAGTGTGAGAACTCTCTGTGTTCCTGTAGTTGGCCCGAGCACTGATTCATCCAAACATACCACGTCCGCTCCCCTCCCCCCCCCCAATCCCCCAATCCCCCAATCACAGGGAGAACTAAGGGGGTCCCAGCGTGGGGGGGCCGCAGATAGGGGCACTGAAGTAACTGGAGTAACTCAGCGGGACAGGCAGCATCTCTGGAGAGACGGAATGGGTGACGTTTCGTGTCTGAAGAAGGGTCTCGACCCGAATCGTCGCCCATTCCTTCCCTCCAGAGATGCTGCCTGCCCCGCTGGGTCACTCCTGCACTTTGTGTTTACTTCCATGTTCCCTCCCTTAGTCCTCCCTCTCGCCAGTCCCAAGGCTGTGCCCTCTGGTCCCAGACTCTCCCACTAAAATGCAAACCTCCTTTCCACATCCACTCTATCTAGGCCTGTCACTATTCACTACGTTACAAAGGCACCGACATATTTACAATCTGCAGAGGCCTCGTCTTTGTCGAACCAGTTCTGAAGAATGTGCCGGAACCAGGTCACACTCACACCTGGCAGATTGCAAACCCGCCTTCAGGTGTGTGAAGGTGTTTGGAGGAAGGTTGACATCAGTGCAGGGTGAACTTTACCACGAGGACAGAACGTGAAGGTTAGCGCGGAGAGAATGGTCTTTGGCAGTGTCTTCTCTCCATCACAGGTGCATGGATAGGACAGGTGTGGAGGGATATGGGTCAACTGCGGGCAGGTGGGACCAGTGTAGGTGGGACATGTTGTTCGGCTTGTATAAAATCATGAGAGAAATAGGTTCTCTGGGTGTACACTCAGAGTTGTGAATCTGTGGAATTCTCTGCCACAGAAGGCAGTGGAGGTCAATTCGCTGGATGTTTTCAAGAGATAATTAGATTTAGCTCTTAGGGCTAACGGAATCAAGGGATATGGGGAGAAAGCAGGAACGGGGTAAGGGTTTAGGATGATCATATTGAATGACCGTGCTGGCTTAAATGGCCGAATGGCCTCCTCATGCGCCTGTTTTCTATGTTTCCACGCAGAGTCTTTTGCCCAGAGTAGGTGAATCGAGAATCAGAGGGCACAGGTTTAGATTTTTTGATTTAGAGATACGGCGTGGAAACAGGCCCTTCGGCCCACCGGGTCCGTGCCGCCCAGCGATCCCCGCACACTAACACTATCCTACACACACTAGGGACAATTTTTACATTTACCCAGTCAATTAACCTACATACCTGGACGTCTTTGGAGTGTGGGAGGAAACCGAAGATCTCGGAGAAAACCCACGCAGGTCACGGGGAGAACGTACAAACTCCGTACAGACGGCGCCCGTAGTCAGGATCGAACCCGGGTCTCCAGCGCTGCATTCGCTGTAAGGCAGCAACTCTACCGCTGCGCCACCGTGCTGAGGGGGGGAAAGATTGAATAGGAACCTGAGGGGTAACGTTTGCACACAGAGGGTGGTGGGTGTATGGAACGAGCTGCCGGAGGAGGTAGTTGTGGCAGGCACTGCCACAGTGTTTAAGAAACGGTTAGTCAGGTACATGGACATGGCAGGTTTGGAGGGATATGGACCAAGTGTGGGCAGATGGGAGTCGTGTAGATGGGGCATGTTGGCCGGTGTGGGCAAGTTGGGCTGAAGGGCCTGTTTCCGTGCTGTATCGCTCTGTGACTCAATTCATTGGCTGAAATGCCGTGGCCTCAGTGAGGAAGACCAGATTGAGGACTGTCAATAATTTGCCCGTTCCATTATCCAACCATTGAGAAGATTGTGTAATTAAATGCAACATCTTAAAAAGAGAAAGAGAATAAATGTCTAAACACCCATTAGTTTTAATTTTCCAAGGTATTAGTGTAAACGGATCATTTTAAGACATCGCCTTATCCTGGCAGTCTGCATCTCATTTGCGTAACACCAGTCCAATTAATTAATGCTGGGAAACCTCTCAACAATAACAATCAGGGGCAACGTGGTCCATCATGGACCTGTTACCTGGACCTACGACGTTGGGCGGCACGGTGGCGCAGCGGTAGAGTTGCCACCTCACAGCTCCAAAGTCCCAGGTTCGATCCTGACTACGGGCGCTGTCTGTACGGAGTTTGTACATTCTCCCCGTGTCAGCGTGGGTTTTCTCTGGGTGCTCCGGTTTCCTCCCACACTACAAAGACGTGCAGGTTTGTAGGTTAATTGGCTTTGGTAAAATTATAAATTGTCCCTAGTGCGTGCAGGATAGTGTTAGTGTGGGGGATAGTGTCAGTGTGGGGGATAGTGTCAGTGTGGGGGATAGTGTCAGTGTGGGGGATAGTGTCAGTGTGGGGGATAGTGTCAGTGTGGGGGATAGTGTCAGTGTGGGGATAGTGTCAGTGTGGGGATAGTGTCAGTGTGGGGATAGTGTCAGTGTGGGGGATAGTGTCAGTGTGGGGGATAGTGTCAGTGTGGGGGATAGTGTCAGTGTGGGGATAGTGTCAGTGTGGGGATAGTGTCAGTGTGTGGGGGATAGTGCCAGTGTGGGGGATAGTGTTAGTGTGTGGGGATAGTGTCAGTGTGGGGGATAGTGTCAGTGTGGGGGATAGTGTCAGTGTGGGGGATAGTATTAGTGTGGGGATAGTGTCAGTGTGGGGATAGTGTCAGTGTGTGGGGGATAGTGTCAGTGTGGGGATAGTGTTAGTGTGTGGGGATAGTGTCAGTGTGGGGGATAGTGTTAGTGTGTGGGGGATAGTGTCAGTGTGGGGGATAGTGTCAGTGTGGGGATAGTGTCAGTGTGGGGATAGTGTCAGTGTGGGGATAGTGTCAGTGTGTGTGGGGATAGTGTTAGTGTGTGGGGATAGTGTTAGTGTGTGGGGGATAGTGTCAGTGTGGGGGATAGTGTTAGTGTGGGGATAGTGTCAGTGTGGGGGATAGTGTCAGTGTGGGGATAGTGTCAGTGTGGGGGATAGTGTCAGTGTGGGGATAGTGTCAGTGTGGGGATAGTGTCAGTGTGGGGGATAGTGTCAGTGTGGGGATAGTGTCAGTGTAGGGATAGTGTCAGTGTGGGGATAGTGTCAGTGTGGGGATAGTGTCAGTGTGGGGATAGTGTCAGTGTGTGGGGATAGTGTCAGTGTGGGGGATAGTGTCAGTGTGGGGATAGTGTCAGTGTGGGGGATAGTGTCAGTGTGGGGGATAGTGTTAGTGTGTGGGGATAGTGTCAGTGTGGGGATAGTGTCAGTGTGGGGGATAGTGTCAGTGTGGGGATAGTGTCAGTGTGGGGGATAGTGTCAGTGTGGGGATAGTGTCAGTGTGGGGGATAGTGTCAGTGTGGGGGATAGTGTCAGTGTGGGGGATAGTGTCAGTGTGGGGGATAGTGTCAGTGTGGGGATAGTGTTAGTGTGGGGATAGTGTTAGTGTGCAGGGATCGCAGGTCAGTGTGGACTCGGTGGGCTCAACTCAACTCAAGCAGCAGGAACATGTGGACCCACCTTCCACCCCCCTCCACGACGGAACGCTAACACGGCCAGCCTCACCGCGGCAGCCCAGAGCCAAGTAACGCTGTGGGACTGGGCATCAGCTCTCGAGCTAACGCCACACACAGGGCACAGCTGTGAATTCTTCAGATTCTACACGGGAACACAGAGTGCTGGGCTCGTGAAGGCACGCCCCGAGATACTGGCCAAGCGCTGGGGATCTGGAGAGAGTAAAGACTTGCCGGTACCCGCAACATGTCCACGGGATGAGGAGACATGGGGGGCGTGGGTCTCTGACCAAGGGTCTCGACCCCAAACGTCACCCGTTCCTTCTCTCCAGAGATGCTGCCTGTCCCGCTGAGTTACTCCAGCTTTTTCTGTCTGTTACCAGTGATAAACATTTAAAAACCTGCTCATGAGAAAGTCCAATTTTCCACCACAAGGTGCTTTGAACGTTCTAGGCATCATCTCTTAGCAATTTAAATGCACATGTTTTATCGTGTAAAATGCTGACTCAATGAATTTATCTTCACCTTTGAGTTTGCCTCTTACAAGCTCCAGGCTCTGTCGGTGATTAGTACCTGTAGACTTCTCCTGAAACCTGCTTCATATTAACCATCTCCCCCATAGATAGCAAGCACTTCACTCTCAAATCATTTATACTTTTCAAAGCTGCAGCTCTGAAGAAATCAAAGATAGACACAAAATAATGGAGTAACTCAGTGGGACAGGCAGCATCTCTGGAGAGAAGGAATGGGTCAAGGGTCTCGACCCAAAATTTGAGGAAGGATATTCTTGCTATTGAGGGCGTGCAGCGTAGGTTTACTAGGTTAATTCCCGGAATGGCAGGATTGTCATATGTTGAAAGACTGGAGCGGCTAGGCTTGCATACACTGGAATTTAGAAGGATGAGAGGAGATCTTATCGAAACATAAGATTATTAAGGGGTTGGACACGTTAGAGGCAGGAAACATGTTCCCAATGTTGGGGGAGTTCAGAACAAGGGGTCACAGTTTAAGAATAAGGGGTAGGCCATTTGGAACGGAGATGAGGAAAAACTTTTTCAGTCAAAGAGTTGTAAATCTGTGGAATTCACTGCCTCAGAGGCAGTGGAGGCCAATTCTCTGAATGCATTCAAGAGAGAGCTCGATAGAGCTCTTAAGGATAGCGGAGTCAGGGGGTATGGGGAGAAGGCAGGAACGGGGTACTGATTGAGAATGATCAGCCATGATCACATTGAATGGTGGTGCTGGCTCAATAGACAATAGACAATAGGTGCAGGAGGAGGCCATTCGGCCCTTCGAGCCAGCACCGCCATTCAATGTGATCATGGCTGATCATTCTCAATCAGTACCCCGTTCCTGCCTTCTCCCCATACCCCCTGATTCCGCTATCCTTAAGAGCTCTATCTAGCTCTCTCTTGAATGCATTCAGAGAATTGGCCTCGAAGGGCCGAATGGCCTACTCCTGCACCTATTGTCTATTGTCCTTCTCTCCAGAGACGCTGCCTGTCCCGCTGAGTTACTCCAGCTTTTGGTGTCTATCTTCGGGTTAAACCAGCATCTGCAGTTCCTTCTTACAACGGCTGTGAAGAAATCTCTTGGGGAGGAACATAACTATCGCTGTAGACATCAAATGGATGAGCACAATCAGTTTCTTTAAAAAAAATAGATAAGGAGTATAACTCGGCGAGTGTTTTCAGAGGCAAAAAGCTTTTAAAACAATTAACTTGTTGGAAGCCCAGATAATGCAGACACAGAGCGCGCGCGCGCACGTACGCACAAATAAACCAGGCCAGACCACAGACTGCATCGCACAGAATCTGGAGTTGGCTGCAGCCTCTGACCAGTCTCTCAACCTGAATCAATGCCAAAAGGCAGAGAGAGAGAGAGCCCTCCTATCAGTTACCTTGACTACACGGAGGTGTGGGCAGAAATAATCACAGTAGCAACAACAACAAAAAAGTGTTCGACAAAATGGCTGCTGGCCAGAAAGCAAACACATAATGCAGCAACTGAAAGACATGGCCTTGCCGCCCAGAGAAATCAAATTACTGTTATTTCTACTCCTACACATGCCAGCCAGTCAACCCGCACAGATCACTGTCAGTCCAACGCAGGCACAAGGAAGCGCAGATGCAGGTTTGCAAAAAAAGACCCAAAATGCTGGAGTAACTCCAGACTGCATCTGCGGAGAACATGGAGGCAGGATACTTCTACAGACCGGTTCGTAAGTTCCAGAATCAGAATTAGGCCATTCGGCCCATCAAGTCTACTCTGCCATTCAATGGTGGCAGATCTATCCCTCCTCCTCCTCCTCCTTACCCTATTCCCATAACCCCTGGCACCTGTACTAATCAACAATCTATCAATTTCCACCTTAAAAATATCCAGTGACTTGGCCACAGCCTCACCACACTCTGACTAAAGAAATTCCTCCTCATCTCCTTTCTCACGGTATATTTGTAGGAAGGAACCGTAGATTCTGATTTTTCGACACGAAACGTCACCTATCCTTTTTCTCAAAGATGCTGCCTGACCCGCTGAGTTATTCCAGCACTCTGTGAAACGTCACCAATTCCTTCTCTCCACAGATGCTGCCTGACCTGCTGAGTTACTCCAGCACTCTGTGAAACGTCACCTATCCATGTTCTCCACAGATGCTGCCTGACCCGCTGAGTTACTCCAGCACTCTGTGAAACGTCACCTATCCATGTTCTCCACAGATGCTGCCTGACCCGCTGAGTTACTCCAGCACTCCGTCTCTTGTTTGTAAACCAGTGTCTCCAGTTCTCTGTCTCCACATCTCTCCCTGAGTTCTCGCTGGCAGTTTCCACTTATCCCAGTGTCTGTAGTCAGCAGCAGAGCAGACTACGCGAGGTTAGAGTACCCGAACACCATTAGTCAACACTCCAGGAGTCATAGAGTGATACTGCCTGGAAACAGGCCCTTCGGCCCAACATGCCCACACTGGCCAACAATGTCCCAGCCACACTTGTCCCACCTGCCTGCGTTTGGTCCATATCCCTCCAAATCTGCCCTATCCATGTACCTGTCGTTGCCGAGACTAGGTTGTTATTTTAGCCTCCAAATGGGTCTGTGTCACGCTGCCTCGGCAAGGCCAGCAGCATAATCAAGGACCAGTCTCACCCCGGTCACCCCCTCTTCTCCCCTCTCCCATCGGGCAAGAGGTACAGAAGTGTGTAAACGCACACCTCCAGATTCAGGGACAGTTTCTTCCCGGCTGTTATCAGGCAACTGAACCATCCTACCACAACCAGAGAGCAGTGCTGAACTAATATCTACCTCATTGGTGACCTTTGGACTATCGTTGATTGGACTTTACTGGCTTTACCTTGCACTAAACGTTATTCCCTTACCATGTAGTATAAGAAGATAACTGCAGATGCTGGTACAAATCGAAGGTATTTATTCACAAAATGCTGGAGTAACTCAGCAGGTCAGGCAGCATCTCGGGAGAGAAGGAATGGGTGACGTTTCGGGTCGAGACCCTTCTTAGGGTCTCAACCCGAAACGTGACCCATTCCTTCTCTCCCGAGATGCTGCCTGACCTGCTGAGTTACTCCAGCATTTTGTGAATAAATTCCCTTACCATGTATCTGTACACTGTGGACGGCTCGATTGTAATCACGTATTGTCTTTCCGCTGACTGGTTAGCACGATGCAACAAAAGCTTTTCACTGTACCTCGGTACACGTGACAATAAACTAAACTGAAAAAACTTTGAGGCAATGTCTCTTTCTAAGCCTTTACTGTGTTAAAGGTTAAATTACATGTCAGAGAAAGAAATCAAGCTCCTACCTGAACAGACAGTCAAGGCAGCTGGAAGAAACTCCTGGTCGGCAGCAGATGTCATGTGTTAGTAACGTGCAACCCCTGTTTACACCAGACTGGGCTCCTCAGAGCACACTGTGAAGTTGCTCAGAGCTGGCCGCTTCCATCTGTTCCACTCCGAGACTTATTGTGACACCCAAACTGTGGCCTCTGTGGCCTCGGGGTTAGTCACAACATTCCAAACATAAGTTCCAAAAGCTTTGATGAGCGGGGAACTCCCCAAGTAACGGACTCCAGTTACAACACAAAGTGCTGGAGGAACTCAGCGGGTCAGGCAGCATCTGTGGAGGGAAATGGGCAGAAGACGTTTGGGGAAATCGGACGGCCAATGGTCATCTGTGGCTGGCCCTGCTTTGTTCTGGCCGTTTAGTTTGGGATACGGGGCGGAAACTGGCCCTTCGGCCCACCGCGTCCGCGCCGACCAGCGATCCCCGCACACTAACACTATCCTACATACACGAGGATATCTCACCAGTCTTCCTGTTGGCCAACGATCCATTTATTCCTCTCTCAAGATTGACAAAACCAGCATTTACTGTCTAATAATGGTCATCAGGACACAAGGTCATAAGTGATAGGAGCAGAATTCGGCCCATCAAGTCTGCTCAACCATTCAATCACGGCTGATCTATCTCTCCCTCCTAACCCCATTTTCCTGCCTTCTCCCCATAACCCCTGACACCCGTACTAATCAATAATCCATCTACCTCTGCCTTAAAAATATCCATTGACTTGGCCTCCACAGCATCTTGTGGCAAAGAATCCCACAGATTCACCACCCTCTGACTAAAGAAATTCCCCCTCATCTCCTTATGAAAGGAACGTCCTTTAATTCTGAGGCTGTGACCTCCAGTCCTAGACTCTCCCACTAGTGGAAACAATCAATGGCTTGATTGTAATGATGTAAAGTCTTTCCGCTGACTGGTTTGCACGCAATAAAAGCTTTTCACTGTACCTCGGTACACGTGACAATAAAATGAACTGATCCCAATATGCCCTTTCAGAAGAATTCATGAACTACCGCACAGGCGGCACGGTGGCGCAGCGGGTAGAGCTGCTGCTTCACAGCGCCAGAGACCCGGGTTCCATCCTGACTACGGGTACTGTCTGTTTGGAGTTTGTACGTTCTCCCCGTGACCTGCGTGGGTTTTCTCCGGGTGCTCCGGTCTCATCCAGTCCACGCTGACAACTGACCACCCATTTACACTAATCCTCCACTAATCTAATTCAACGTTATTCTCTCCATATCATCATCAGTGTTTTTCTACTGATTCTACCATTCAAGGGGGAGGCACAGAGTGCAGAATATAAACTCGATGACCAAAACATTTGGTGAATTACAAGCAACAGAAGCCAATTAACCAACCAACCCTCATGTCTCTGGGATGCGAGGTGAAACCTGGAGGAGACCAACCCGGTCATAGGGAGAACGTGCAAACTCCACGCAGACTGCACCTGAGGTCAGGATGGAGCCCGGGTCTCTGGCGCAGTGGACAACTTTGCTGCCTGTTCCACATTCCATGCACAGCGGCCAATTGCTCAACAACCCCTGCAAACAGAAGACCCTGAACTTTACCACTTTCCGTTAGTTCTTCCTGCAGCAACACAAGACGAATATTTTGCCTTAATGCACTTGTCAGGCCTGTGGAGATCTGATCGACATGTTCACTGCACAGACACTTAACGATCACTAGTGAACATGAAGCAATCCGATGGAACAAGTTATTTTGGTCTGAAGAAGGGTTCCAACCAGAAACGTCACCTATCCATGTTCTCCACAGATGCTGCCTGACCCGCTGAGTTACTCCAGCACTCTGTGAAACGTCACCTATCCATGTTCTCCACAGATGCTGCCTGACCCGCTGAGTTACTCCAGCACTCTGTGTCTATCATCGATGTAAGCCAGCATCTGCCATTAGTTCCTACACGTTATTTTGGTCATCGAGTATATATTCTGCACTCTGTACCTC
Organism: Rhinoraja longicauda; assembly: GCF_053455715.1. NCBI lineage: Eukaryota > Metazoa > Chordata > Chondrichthyes > Rajiformes > Arhynchobatidae > Rhinoraja > Rhinoraja longicauda. Next base: position 1,189,805 of record NC_135979.1, on the reverse strand, counting down.
CCACTTTGTTCCATATACTGAACTCGAGTTTGACTTTTAGACTATATTTTGGAGATACAGCGTGGAAACAGGCCCTTCGGCCCACCGGGACCGCGCCGCCCAGCGATTCCCGCACACTAACACTATCCTACACCCACCAGGGATAATTTTTACATTTACCAAGCCAGTTAACCTACAAACCCGCACGTCTTTGGAGTGTGGGAGGAAACCAAAGATCTCGGAGAAAACCCACGCAGGTCACGGGGAGAGCGTACAAACTCCGTACAGACGGTGCCCGTAGTCGGGATCGAACCTGGGTCTCCGGCGCTGCATTCACGATAAGGCAGCAACTCTACCGCTGCGCCACTGTGAACTTATTATCGTGCAAACTCCAAACGGAGAGAACTCGACGCACACGAGGGGCAATTTACAGAAGCCAATTAACCTACAAACTGCACGCCTTTAGGATGTGGGAGGAGACCCACACGGTCACAGGGATAAGGCCCCAGGGGTTACGGGGAGAAGGCAGGAGAATGGGGTTAGGAGGGAGAGATGGATCAGCCGCGATTGAATGGCGGAGTAGACTCCCCCATTCGTAGAAACACCCCCTCCACATCCAGAGAGGAATGAGCTGTCTTCTGCTCTGAATTATGTCCTTCTGAAACAAGAGGCTGCCTGGAAGCGTCTGCATGCACTGCTGTGCTTTAACATAGCTTGAGTTAAATGAGGTGTGGTGTTTGCAGTGTCAGCAGTACTTGGGAGCCAGGACAATCTGCCCTGCGCTCTCACTCCTTGAAACAAATTGATATTGGAGCCAAAGTTGATCTATTGTTGGCTCTGTACTGCACTAGCTGGTGTTGAACGCAAGCCTGGCACAGTGTTCCTGTTATCATTAGTCAGTCCAATCACTCAAATTCATCTTCACACCGTGCCTGCCTTCATATTTTAAGAATTCTTGCAACAATTTGACTGGTATCAAAGACAAATCCACTGTTCCCCTGTTGGAATCATTCAAGGCGCACTGACAAAGACACGTTTAGGTGGCTGACGGTCTAGGTAGTTTAGAACAGTCTGGTGAAGGGTTCCGACACAAAACGTCACCTACTCCTTTTGTCCTGAGATGCTGCCTGACCCGCTGAGAATCTGTGGAATTCTCTACCTCAGAAGGCAGTGGAGGCCAATTCTCTGAATGCATTCAAGAGAGAGCTAGATAGAGCTCTTAAGGATAGCGGAGTCAGGGGGTATGGGGAGAAGGCAGGAACGGGGTACTGATTGAGAATGATCAGCCATGATCACATTGAATGGCGGTGTTGGCTCGAAGGGCCGAATGGCCTCCTCCTGCACCTATTGTCTATTGTCTATTACTCCAGCATTTCATGTTAGAGCAACATAATTAGGCCATTCGGCCCATCAAGTCTCTTCCGCCATTCCATCATGGCTGATCTATCTCTCCCTCCTAACCCCATTCTCCTGCCTTCTCTCCATAACCCAAATATCACCCATTCCTTCTCTCCTGAGATGCTGCCTGGCCCGCTGAGTTACTCCAGCATTTTGTCTACCCAAGGTCTTGTCAAACTGTAACTTGATCTCCAAACTTCTAGACTCAATACCCCCTGTATCTTAACAACATCCTCCCCACAGCAGGGTGACCAAAACTGGACAAGGTCCTGAGCAGAAATGCTTTGTGTTGACCCTCCAGCTTGGAGACATCACCCTGCCCGCCCCTCTTGGAACTTGTCAGCAAGCTGCCATCAGTAACGTAAGCACGCAGAGATTCAAGAATGTAAACACACGAGGTCCAGCTTGGTTTCAAAGACAGGCTGGGACTAAAGTCCTTCCACTGGTCACCATCATTAAACATGAGACGTTGTGGCTGCTGTTTGGATTCTCCTTTGATAAACAGCTCTAAGAGTCAGTGTGATACAGCGTGGAAACAGGCCCTTCGGCCCAACTTGCCCCTGCCGACCAACATGCCCCATCTACACTAGCCTGCGTTTGGTCCATATCCCTCCAATCCATGTACCTGTCTAATTGTTTCTTAAATGATGGGATAGTCCCTGCCTCAACTACCTCCTCTGGCAGCTTGTTCCATACACCCACAACCCTTAGAGTGAAAATGTTACCCCTCAGATTGCTATTAAATCTTTTCCCCTTCACCTCGAACCTATGTCCTCTGGTCCTCGATTCCCCCACTCTGGGCAAGAGACTGTACATCTACCCGATCTATTCCTCTCATGATTTTATACACCTCAGAAAGTTCACCCCTCATCCTCCTGCGCTCCAGGGAATAGAGTCCCAGCCTACTCAAACTCTCCCTGTAGCTCACACCCTCGAGTCCTGGCAACATCCTCCTAAATCTTCTATGCGCACTTTCCAACTGAAGAAGGGTTTCGACCCGAAATGTCACCCATTCCCTCTCTCCCCAGATGCTGCCTGTCCCACTGAGTTACTCCAGCACTCTGTGAAACGTCACCCAATCCTTCTCTCCAGAGATGCTGCCTGTCCCACTGAGTTACTCCAGCTATTTGGGTCTATTTCCAGCTTGACAATATCTTTCCTGTAACGCGGTGCCCAAAACTGCACACAATACTCTAAATGCGGCCTCACCGATCAATCTCTACATTACTGCACATGACCTCCCAACATCTCCAATCCTCTTGCATTTGCTGTGCCTGTAGCAACAACATCCAAATACAAAAGGTTTCTCCTCGTCATTCATGAAGGGGTGTTGCATCTCGCTGGGATCTTTTGATGCTTCTGGACCTCTGATGAAAGCTCCCACCCAATCCCGTATCCTTGGTTGCTCTAGTTTAGAGATACAGCATGGAAACAGGCTGAATGGTGTCAAGTTAGGAGGAGGGGGAGTTCAACGAGATCTGGGTGTCCTAGTGCATCAGTCAATGAAAGGAAGCATGCAGGTACAGCAGGCAGTGAAGAAAGCCAATGGAATGTTGGCCTTCGTAACAAGAGGAGTTGAGTATAGGAGCAAAGAGGTCCTTCTACAGTTGTACCGGGCCCTGGTGAGACCGCACCTGGAGTACTGTGTGCAGTTTTGGTCTCCAAATTTGAGGAAGGATATTCTTGCTATGGAGGGCGTGCAGCGTAGGTTCACTAGATTAATTCCCGGAATGGCGGGACTGTCGTATGTTGAAAGGCTGGAGCGATTGGGCTTGTATACACTGGAATTTAGAAGGATGAGGGGGGATCTTATTGAAACATACAAGATAATTAGGGGATTGGACACATTAGAGGCAGATAACATGTTCCCAATGTTGGGGGAGTCCAGAACAAGGGGCCACAGTTTGAGAATAAGGGGTAGGCCATTTAGAACGGAGATGAGGAAGAACTTTTTCAGTCAGAGGGTGGTGAAGGTGTGGAATTCTCTGCCTCAGAAGGCAGTGGAGGCCAGTTCGTTGGATGCTTTCAAGAGAGAGCTGGATAGAGCTCTTGAGGATAGCGGAGTGAGGGGGTATGGGGAGAAGGCAGGAACGGGGTACTGATTGAGTGATCAGCCATGATCGCATTGAATGGCGGTGCTGGCTCGAAGGGCTGAATGGCCTACTCCTGCACCTATTGTCTATTGTCTATTGTCTATTGTCTATTGTTCGGCCCACCGAGTCCGCACAACCATCCATCACCCTTTTACACTCGTTCAACGCGATCCCACCTTTGCACCCACTCCCCACACGCCAGGGGACATTTACAGAGGGCCAATTAACCTACAGACCCCCCACACGTCGTTGGAGTGAGGGAGGAATCCAGAGCACCCGGAGAAAACCCACCCAGTCCCAGAGAGAATGTGTAAACTCCACACAGACAGCACAGCAGCCGAGGTCAGGATCGAACCCGGGTCTCTGGCGCTGTGAGGCAGCTGCTCTACCCGCTGCACCACTGGGTGGCCCTTGATCAGGTCAGGAAACATACCAGTTATTTGTGCCCAGCGATCTCTCACACCCCACAAAGATGGAAGTAACTCGATGAGAGACCTGTTTGATGAAAAGTAAATGCTGGCTGAGAAATGGAACTTCCTGATCTCCTTTAAAGAGCAGCCGGAGATCCATAATGTGCACCTGAGATAGCGGTGGCTTAACGTGTCTGGCCAACTCCACCAGTGTAACGAGATACAGCTTAATGAAGGGAAGGGAATATTAGTACATTAAAGATACCTGACACCACTGGGCAAGCGGGCGTGTGGCCGGTCGGTGTTGAGTCTCTCAGCTGTAGTCAGGACCCAACACGTAGATTGTTTTGGAAACCAGTTTTTGCAAAAGTCCCGTCTTTTTCACGTCAGCCTTTAGACTTTAGAGATACAGCGCGGAAACAAGCCCTTCAGCCGACCAGCGACCCCCCCCCCCCCCCCCACACTAACACTATCCTACACACACAGCGGACAATTTACAATGTTTTACCCAAGCCAATTAACCTACAAACCCGCACGTCTTTGGAGTGTGGGAGGAAACCGGAGCACCCGGAGAAAACCCACGCAGGTCACGGGGAGAACGTACAAACTCCATACAGACAGCACAGGTAGTCTGGATGGAACCCGGGTCTCTGGCACCTCTACACTGCACCGCCCCGCCCCCCAGATATGTTTTTGTTAGAAATACAGGGGAGGAGGATCTGTTCCAGCTCATGAGAATGTTCTGCACTTTGATTTCTGATCTCCACAATGCGTGAAATCACCCTTCGGTGATTTGCAAAGCAGCCTCAGTTATTCCGGTTCATTCCGTCTATCGTCACACATTTTGTTTCTTTATTTGCCCCTTTTCTACTCCTTGACCACGTACTATAAGTCTGAAGAAGGGAGCAAAACCAAGTGCGGCACGGTGGGGCAGCGGGTAGAGCTGCTGCCTCCCAGCACCAGAGACCCGGGTTCCATCCTGACCACGGGCGCTGTCTGTACGGAGTTTGTACGTTCTCCCCGTGACCTGCGTGGGTTTTCTCCGGGTGCTCCGGTTTCCTCCCACACTCCAAAGACGTGCAAGTTTGTAGGTTAATTGGCTTGCAAATTGTCACGAGTGTGTGTAGGATGGTGTTAGTGTGTGGGGATCGCTGGTCGGCACGGTGTCGGTGGGCCAATGGGCGAGTATCAGCACTGTATCTCTAAACTAAACTACGGGTCTCGACCCAAAACATCACCCATTCCTTCTCTCCACAGATGCTGCCTGACCCGCTGAGTTACTCCAGCACTCTGTGAAACGTCACCTATCCACGTTCTCCAGAGATGCTGCCTGACCCGCTGAGTTACTCCAGCATTTTGTGTCTATCATCGGTTAAAACCAGCACCTGCAGTTCCTTCCCACACGGGACGATAATTTGCTTTGTCGTTTCATCTTTCCTGGGGATCGAGCTGCCAGAGGAGGTGGTTGAGGCAGGAACTAGAACAACATTTGGACAGGTACATGGACAGGAAACGTTTAGAGGGATGCGGGCCAAACGCGGGCAAATGGGACTGGATTAGACAATAGGTGCAGGAGTAGGCCATTCGGCCCTTCGAGCCAGCACCACCATTCAATGTGATCATGGCTGATCATTCACAATCAGTACCCCGTTCCTGCCTTCTCCCCATACCCTCCGGTTTAAATGTGGGCACCTTGGTTGGCATGGACAAGTTGGGCTGAAGGGCCTGTTTCATTGCTCTATGACTCTCACTCACTCCACTCTTCCCATTCATTCCCTCCCCCCCTCCACGCGTTCTCTGCAATGCTCATCACTAAGTCCTCTCAGTGTCAAGGGTCATTCACTGGAAATGTCAACTGTGCTTCCCTGTGCACCGAGCATGCCTGAGTGAGCCAGCATTCCGGCATGTTTCCCATCCCTGCCCTCCCACGGTGTGGCTGTCTGCAGTGAAGGATGTGCATACAGTTCTGTCTGCTCAGGGAGAGGAGTGCTGGCCGTACACTCTCCCCAGGGCACGCCTCACCTGCACAAGGCCACAGGTTGTAGGAGGAGAACGAGGCCATTCGGCCCATCAAAACCGTACAACTCCTCGCCCCTTCTGTCGAGGGGTAGACCGAGACTGAGACTAAACCCCCAACCCCCCCACCCCCCCCCCACCCCCAATCTTTGCACTTTCCCAAATCCTTTCCACTCGCCACTTTGAATCCATGTGTTCGTGTATTTTGTGTTTTATGACCGTTGGCAGATCAATTTCCCTCCTGGGATAAATAAAGTTTTATCGTATCGTATCGAGTCTTCACCGCCATTCAATCATGGCTGATCCCTGCCTACATCAACATCTCCCACACACACTAGGGACAATTTTCCCACATTTATACCAACCCAATTAACCTACAAACCTGTACGTCTTTGGAATGTGGGAGGAAACCGAAGTTCACAAGTTATAAGGAGTAGAATTAGGCATTCGGCCCATCGATTCTACTCCGCCATTCAGATCTCTGCTTCCCAGCAGAATAATGACATATAAACGTACAGAATAGTGAGCGGCCTGGATAGAGTGGATGTGGAGAGGATGTTTCCACCAGTGGGAGAGTCTAGGACCAGAGGGCACAGCCTCAGAAGTAAAGGGCGTTCTTTTAGGAAGGAGGTGAGGAGGAACTTCTTTAGTCAGAGGGTGGTGAATCTGTGGAACTCATTGCCGCAGAGGGCTGTGGAGGCCAAGTCAGTGGATATTTTTAAGGCAGAGATAAGCGAGTTCTTGATTAGAACGGGTGTCAAGGGTTATGGGGAGAAGGCAGGAGAATGGGGTTAGGAGGGAGAGATGAAACTAAACTAAACTAAACCAGCCATGATTGAACGACGGAGTAGACTCGATGGGCCGAGTGGCCTAATTCTACTGCTGTAACTTGTGAAGTCAGCAGGTTATGCTGAGGTTAAGCAACTGTTTGGTGGGATGCAGCAGGATGGGGCTTGCCGTGATCAACTGCAGTAAATGCTTCCTCCTATTTCAACCACACACAACCTGCGACGGTCAAAGCCTCAGTCTTTCCACAGCTGCGTTACGGTTACCCTCGCCCTCACCCAGAGCACAAAGCACAACGTCTAACTGTGTAGGAAAAACTGCAGATGCTGGTTAAAATCAAAGGTAGACACACAATGCTGGAGTAACTCAGCGGGTCGGGCAGCATCTCTGGACAAACTCAGTCTGAAGAAGGGTCTCGACCCGAAACGTCACCCATTCCTTCTCTCCCGAGATACTGCCTGACCCGCTGAGTCTAACTGTTCCTCGATGAATCACCACTGGTGCAGACATCTTCACTCCGCGCTCTCCCCCCCTCAACCCCCCCCCCCCCTCTCATCTCTCACCCCTCACCCACCCACCCCACCCCACCCCTCCCCCCACCAAGGAGCATAGGGATCTGCTAGAACACCTGCCACAGCTTCACACATCAACAGGTGAGAAACCCACCTGGTCTGAACACCATCCCCTACCTCCACCCAAGGTGTAAATAACCACAGGTACGGTCCAACTGCTGCTCAAAGGATTTATAATTTTAAAAAATATCACGTAGAGGTGTATAAGATCATGAGAGGAATAGATCGGGTAGATGCAGAGGGTCTCTTGCCCAGAGTAGGGGAATCGAGGACCAGAGGACACAGGTTTAAGGTGAAGGGGAAAAGATTTAACAGGAATCTGAGGGGTAACTTTTTCACACAAAGGGTGGTGGGTGTATGGAACGAGGTAGTTGGGGCTGGGACTATCCCAACGTTTAAGGAACAGTTAGACAGGCACATGGATAGGACAGGTTTGGAGGGATATGGACCAAGCGCAGGCAGGTGGGACTAGTGTAGCTGGGACATGTTGGCCGGTGTGGGCAAGTTGGGCTGAAGGGCCTGTTTCCACACTGTATCACTCTATGGCTCTATGACTATAATCATAAATGCATTCTTCAAATGTTCAAATGATTTCTGTGGCCTCTGTTCACGCTAGCTTTAACGTGGAGGAGGACTGGCGAATGCAACACGTGACACACTTACTGACGTAGTCACTAAACAGGAAGTGGCTCAAAAACAATTGGACAGTTTTCAAATAGAACTGGTGAGGTTGGTATTTTTCTTTGGGGCTTTGAACGTTTCATACCTGTGTTTATCTAGCTAGACGGTCTGTCCCTTTACCTGCTCTAGATTAGCTTAGATACACACCATGGAAACAGGCCCTTCGGCCCCACACCGACCAGCCATCCCCCTTTCACACTCGTTCTACTTGCACACAGGGGACAATTTAAAGACAATTACCTACAAACCTGCACGTCTTTGGAGCGTGGGAGGAAACCGGAGCACCCGGAGAAAACCCACACGGGTCACTGGGAGAACGTACAAACTCGTAGTCAGGATGGAACCCGGGTCTCTGGCGCTGTGAGGTAGCAGCTCTACCCGCTGCACCACCTTGTTAATCATTTGATTTTTGAATTGGTCACTCCAGGTGTCCATGATCTTGCACTTTACACAACATAGTTAACAATCAACAACACTTATTGGCAAACATTATTATGACACTTGTCAACTACACAGGCAACTAATGCACTTCTAATTGTGAAACAATTATATCAGTCAATCAAACTGTGATTAAGAACTAATCATTCAAAACATATCAATCATTATCGACCTGCCTCCAGAGCTACGGTCAGAAGGTCAGAAGTGATAGGATCAGAATTAGGCCATTTGGCCCATCAAGTCTATTCAATCATGGCTGATCTATCTCTCCCTCCTAACCCCATTCTCCTACCTTCTCCCCATAACCCCTGACAGCCGTAATAATCAAGAATCTGTCTATCTCTGCCTTAAATAAAGAGGTAGGGATCTTAGACACAAAATGCTGGAGTAACTCAGCGGAACTGGCAGCATCTCTGGAGAGAAGGAATGGGTGGCGTTTCAGACTGAAGAAGGGTCTCGACCTGAAGCGTCAGCCATTCCTTCTCTCCAGAGATGCTGCCTGTCCCGCTGTCTTCGGTTTAAACCAGCACCTGCAGTTCCTTCCTGCACCAAAGTCGGGATGTTCACTGATTGCACATCCATGATGATTGCAATGTTCACTGCTCCTCCGACAATGAACCATTCCACATCCACATCCAAACGCAGCAAAACCTCGACCAAACCCATGACTGGGCAAAACACAAAGAGCTGGAGAAACTCAGCGGGTCAGGCAGCATCTGTGGAGGGAAATGGACAGACAACGTTTCCTACTTCTGACCCAAAACGTCATCTGCCCTTTCTCTCCACGGATGCTGCCTGACACGCTGAGTTCCTCCAGCGCTTTGTGTCTTCTTCTGTAAACCAGTTCCTCGTTTCCACATGCTGTTAGATGGCACGATATGGCAGGTGGGACTGGTGTAGACAGGGCATGTTGGCCGGCGTGGGCAAGTTGGGCCAAGGGGCCTGTTTCACTGCTCCATCACTCTATGACAGAGCCGGTGATTTTGGCATCTTTACCCACACTCACAGTTTAGTTAGAGATACAGCACAGAGAAAGGCCCTTCGGCCCACCGAGTCCGCACCGACCAGCGATCCCCGCACACTAACACTATCCTACACACACTAGGGACAATATACACTTACACTAAGCCAATTAACCTACAAACCTGTACGTCTTTGGAATGTGGAGGAAACCGAAGATCTCGGAGAAAACCCACGCAGGTCACGGGGAGAACGTGCAAACTCCTTACAGACAGCACCCGTAGTCAGGATGGAACCTGGGTCTCTGGCGCTGAAAGCACTGAAAGGCAGCAACTCTACGCTGCTCCACTGTCAGTGGGAACATTTTATTTTTAATTCCAAGTTGCTCTGACTTGAATTTCAATTCTCCAGCTGCCATGTTTGGTGCAGTAAACACAACCAGTGGGTCTTGCCAGCACCTCCCTGCCACACCAAGATGGGTGGCAGTGGGTCTTGCCACTTGCCATACCAGTGGGTCTTGCCAGCACCTTCCCTGCCACACCAAGATGCTGAGCAAAGGCTGAGAATCAACAACATGCAATGCACAGCACCAGTAATCTCCAGCTCCAAACTCTGCAGGAAGGAACTGCAGATGCCGGCTTAAACCGAAGATGGCACAAAGTGCTGGAGTAACTCAGCGGGACAGGCAGCATCTCTGGAGAGAAGGAATGGGTGACATTTCGGGTCCAGTCAAAAGAAGGGTCTCAACGTAAAACGTCACCCATTCCTTCTCTCCAGAGATGCTGCCTGACCGCTGAGTTTACTCCAGCATTTTGTGCCCATCTTCAGTTTAAACCAGCATCTGCAGTTCCTTCCCACACATTACCCTGAGATGCTCCTGGTTTGTTCTGACTGCGAGAGATTGCGCACCAATTACATCGAGCACAGCACTGCCTCCGATATTGCTGCAGCCTCGTAGATACAAGTCAGGATTCGCTCGGCCAATGAGACCTCCACGTTTCCTTGACTATCCTCGATTTTGCACATCTTCCATTCATTTCTGCCAGTACCATCTATATCTCTCTTTCCCTCTCCCCTTGACTCTCACTGAAGAAGGCTCTCGACCAGAAACATCACCTATCCATGTTCTCCAGAGATGCTGCCTGACCGCTGAATTACAGCTGTGGTCTGTGTGTGGGGCCATGTGTGTGTGTGTGTGTGTGTGTGTGTGTGTGTGTGTGTGTGTGTGTGTGTGTGTGTGGTGTGTGTGTGTGTGTGTGTGTGTGTGTGTGTGTGTGTGTGTGTGTGTGGGTGTGGGGCCATGTGTGTGTGTGTGTGTGTGTGTGTGTGTGTTGGGAGGGGGGGCTGTGTGTGTGTGTGTGTGTGTGTGTGTGTGTGTGTGTGTGTGTGTGTGTGTGTGTGTGTGTGTGTGTGTGTGTGTGTGTGTTGGGAGGGGGGCTGTGTGTGTGTGTGGTGTGTGTGTGTGCATGTGTTTTAACCAGCTTCTGCAGATCCTCCTTGCACACACACAGTTTGCTGTACAGCTGGGTAAATGTATTAGAGTGAAGTCAAAGCCATTTCAGGACAGTGTGACCGGCATTGGGCCACAGGCAGGAGACAGGCAGCCTGCTTCTCTTTCATGCCAACTGCAGCATTGCTCACACACACGCACGCACACACACACACACACACACACACACACACACACACACACACACACAGCCCCCCCCCCACGCCTTAATCTTTAAAACCCCAGTTCCGGCGATTGGCAGCGTTGCTATTAAATGTTTAATGCTTGAAGCTTGAAGCTCACCAACTGTCCTGTCAGCTCTTCAGAGATCAGAAGTCTCTCCAGTCTGCACGACTGGGCAGGGGCCGTGCCGGTGTTTAACATGCAGACAGAGCATCCAGCATCACTGGCGCCGTGCTCTGCAACATCCCAAATCCCTCAACGTCCACACACGCTCCACTCTAAAAGATTCATCAAAATCCAGCATCTTTTCAGTTCTCTCTCGTTCTCTCTCGTTCTCTCTCGTTCTCTCTCTCTCTCTCTCTCTCTCTCTCTCTCTCTCTCTCTCTCTCTCTCTCTCTCTCTCTCTCTTCTCTCTCTCTCTCTCTCCTCTCTCTCTCTCTCTCTCTCTCTCTCTCTCTCTCTCTCCTCTCTCATCTCTCTCTCTCTCTCTCTCTCTCTCCTCTCTCTCTCTCTCTCTCTCTCTCTCTCTCTCTCTCTCTCTCTCTCTCTCTCTCTCTCTCTCTCTCTCTCTCTCTCTCTCTCTCTCTCCTTTCCTCTCACCTTCCTCTATCCTTTCTCTCTCCTCCCTCACTCTCTCCACAACGTTCTCTCCTTCTCTCACATCCATCCCCTCTGCCTCTCCTCCTCAACGCCCCTCTCCCCTCCCCTCACGTAGGGTCGCCAACAGTCCCGTATTAGCCGGGACATCCCGGTATTAGTTAGGTCCCGTACGGGACCCGCCCTTGTCCCGTATTAGTAGGGTTGCCACTTCCTCGCTCCCAAATACGGGACAACGGGTGACGTCACCGCCCCGCGCCCCCACGTGACCTCACCCAGCCAGCGGCCACGTGCTCCCGCTCCACCAACGGCGGCCGCCCGGGCCGGGAGCGCGTGGCCGCTGTCTGGGTGAGGTCACGTGGGGCGCGGGGCAGTGACGTCACCTTGTCCTGTATTTGGGAGTGAGGAAGTTGGCAACCCCTACCCTCAGGCCACCTCTCCCTCAACCCCTTACCCGCTCAACCCCCCACTCTCTCACCTCCATCAACTCCTCTCTCTCTCCTCCCTCAATCCCGTCTCCTATCAACCCCCCTCTCCCAACCCCCCCACTCCAACAAATCCCTCTGCACCCACATCTCCCTCAATACCTATCAGCAGGGACTATCGCAACGTCTAAAAACAGTTAGTCAGCTAACAGCAGATGCTGGTTTAAACCGAAGGTAGACACAAAATGCTGGAGTAACTCAGCGGGTCAGGCAGCATCTCTGAGAGAAGGGAATGGGCAACGTTTCGGGTCAAGACTCTTCTTCAGACCCGAAACATCACCCATTCCTTCTCTCCAGAGACGCTGCTGTCCCGCTGAGTTACTCCAGCTTTTTTGGCCTATCTTCGGTTAAACCAGCATCTGCAGTTCCTTCCTACACATTCTATCATTGACAGTGTCAGCTCAGGTTCTGAGGCCAAACCCTTTCCCCGAACACAAAGGCTGGATTATACTTCTTGCAAAAAGCCCTGTCACCTCCCATCACTAGAGAGACCACACCATGCTACAGGTCAAAAAACCCTGGGTAGATTGGATGTGCAGAGCCAGGATGTTTCCTCTACTGGGAGAGTCTAGGACCAGAGGGCACAGCCTCAGAATTAAAGGACGTTCCTTTAGGAAAGAGGCGAGGAGGAATTTCTTTAGTCAGAGTGTGGTGAATCTGTCACAGACGGCTGTGGAGGCCAAATCAGTGGATATTTTTAAGGCCCATCGAGTCTACCCCGCCATTCAATCATGGCTGATCTATCTCTCCCTCCTAACCCCATTCTCCTGCCTTCTCCCATAACCCCTGACACCCGCACTAATCAAGAATCGATCAATCTCTGTCTTGAAAATACCCACTGACTTGACCTCCACAGCCGTCTGTGGCAAAGAGTTCCACAGATTCACCACCCCCTAACTAAAGAAATTCCTCCTCATCTCCATTCTAAATCTTGAATATTATTTATGATTTGGCCTTGTGCCTTCTGTGTAGATAATGCCATAGGTTCAATGCTCTTTGGATGAAGACATTTCTTCTCATCCATGTTTTGACTGACCCACCCCATCTGTGTAGGCAATGTCCCCTAGTTCAGTACAGTTTACCGAGGTACACTGAAAAGCTTTTGTTGTGTGCTAACCAGTCAGTGGAAAGACAACACATGATCACAATCAATAGTGTTTAGTGCAAGGTAAAGCCAGTAAAGTCCGATCAAAGACAGTCCAAGGGTCACCAATGAGGTAGATAGTAGTTCTGACCGCTCTCCGGTGTGTGTGTGTGTGTGTGTGTGTGTGTTGTGTGTGTGTGTGTGTGTGTGGTAGGACGGTTCAGTTGCCTGATAACAGCTGGAAGAATCTGTCCCTGAATCTGGAGGTGTGCGTTGTCACATTTCTGTACCTCTTGCCCAGTGGGTAATAGTTCCGATCTCTCGCTCCCCATCAGTAATATGCTTCCTGCGTGCAGTACCACAAGGATTATGTTTAATTCATTCTAAACTCTAAAGTCCAATCATTCCAAACTCCCACAAAACATCATTCATTCTAAACATGCACAGGCCCGGAGTCACAGTGTTGATGCGAGGAGGTGCAGATGTTGATTTACCAGTAAAGACAAACGGCATGTGTGTTGCAATAACCCACCGAGTCAGTCAGCATCTTTGGAGAAGGTGGCTGGGTGACGTTTAGGGTTGGGACCCTTCTTGCAGGTGACCATGTGAAGAGCGTGTGAATGAGTGACAGCAACATCCTGATGCCACACGTATGACTGTTGACACGTGTGTGTTAATGGACAACTAGCACCATGACCAACTGCAAGGCTCAGTGTTCACGCCAGATGACAGGCGAGAGTCACCGCTCTCTGTGCGTCTGGAATCGCGGGCACCACATGCCAGGTACGAATGACCGATAGCCCATCCTGAGAACATTAGCCAACCCAACGGATTGTTAAGACTATTCAGAAGTTTCAGTCCGAAAGCTTCAAGTGGTGTCCCGACCAAGATCCAGTCCCAGACACCAACCAGTTACAGCATTCACAGGTTCCAGGAGCAGAATTAGGCCATTCGGCCCATCAAGTCAACTCTGCCATTCAGTCATGGCTGATCTATCTTTTCCTCTCAACCCCATTCTCCTGCCTTCTCCCCATAACCCTGCCACCCGTACTAATCAACATGGTTTACGTGACCTGTTTGGATGGCATGCAAATCAAGCTTTTCACTGTACCTCGGTACACATGACAATAATAAACCAAATTAAATCCTTTTAACGGTGATTGCAATGGCATAATGTGACTCTGGCTCAGTGGCAATCTGCAATTTAAAACACTTGGGAATAGTAAATGAGATCATGTAACAACATCCCCAAAGGTGAGTTTAAGTCATGTTGCAATCCAATGATGGGGGGAATTGCATCAGGTAAGTTTACAGGTGAGTTGCTGGAACTCCCCTGCCATCTACAAAGTGCTGGAGGCAGCAGGTGATTTTTCTGTTTAACGGAGAAACCTGATAAGTGAACAAATCTCGGCTTTAGGCTTAAACGTTACGCATTTGTTAAAGACCCGTCACCCTCTGAAACCTCCACCCAAGCATTCCCAAATCCAATTAGTCAAGAATCATACAGTGTGGAAACAGGCCCTTCAGCCCAACTTGCCCACACCGGCCAACATGTCCCATCTACACTAGTCCCACCTGCCTACATTTGGCCCATATCTCATTCAAAAACCTGTCCTTTCCAGGTACCTGTCTAACTGTTTCTTAAAAGTTGCGATAGTCCCTGCCTCAACTACCACCTCCGGCAACTCGTTCCATACACCCACCACCCTCTGTGTTCAAAAAGTTACCCCTCAGATTCCTATTAAATGTTTCCCACCTCACCTTCAACCTATGTCCTGTGGTCCTCGATTCCCCCACTCTGGCCAAGAGACTGTGTGCATCTGCCGATCTGTTCCCCTCATGATTTCACAATTCCTCGGTCTCTAACCACCTTGCTCTCATCTCGAGCTCCAGAATTATTTCATAGAGCGTGTTATCTTTTTCTGTCTTTAATGTGAGGATTTGGTTTCACTGAAACCCTTTACGACTGCCACCTAAAGTGTTATTTATTAATAACTGATCAGACAAAACCCAGGCTCAAAACAAATATTTAAATTGGTCAACTAGACCTTAAAATAAAAAGATTGAGATTAACCGGTGCTAAAGCACGACTTACGGAGTGATCAAGAAAGCAGGTATCACCCGTGGCAACCCACATTACCACACATGGACTGACAGAGTTTGCGTGATCTGAAATAACTCCATAGAATCAGTCCATGCAAATCTATCGATGCTGCGGTTTATATATACATGGTAAATAAGATTTGCTACCAAAAAAAACCACTGCACTGAAACAATGGACCATGCAAATATTCTTCATTTTCATCACAGTTATCATCGGGCAACTGAACCATCCGACCTAAAACCAGAGTTACTATCCACCTCAGACTATGTTCAGTCAGACTTTATCTTGCACTAAACGTTATTCCCTTTATCCTGTATGGTACACTCCGGACGGCTCGACTATAATCATGTAGTCTCTCCACCGACTGGATATGTTCGTAAGTTATAGGAGCAGATTTAGGCCATTCGGCCCATCAAGTCTACTCTGCCATTCAATCATGGCTGATCGATCTCTCCCTCTCAACCCCATTCTCCTGCCTTCTCCCTATAGCCTCTGACACCCGCACTGATCGAGAATAGATCAATCTCTGCCTTAAAGATACCATTGACTTGGCCTCCACAGCCGTCTGTGGCAACGACTTCCACAGATTCACCACCCTCTGATCCTAGACTCTCCCACTAGTGGCCACATCTCCTCCACGTCCACTTCACCAGGCCTTTCCTTGCAACTGAGCTGGAATGAGCTAGCCAGAGGAAGAAGAAATTCCTCATTGTTTTCCTCTTTTACGCTGAGGCGATGTGTCCAGGTCCCAGAACAAAGAACAGAGGGCTGCAGGAAGTGCACAGATGCTCCACAGATGCGGAATGACGTGCTGGGTTCGTCCTCCTTGGAACACAGACCAACACACACACACTTGCCGTGCTCAACGTTTGCTGTATCTACTTCCCTGGAAACACGTGGGCAAAGTGTTCTTTTCCCTTTAATAGCTGAACCAGTTTTGCATTTAACTGCTAGCAATTGTCCCGTATTTATTTGACAATGACACAGCTTTTATAAGTTCATATGTGATAGGAGCAGAATTAGGCCATTTGGCCATCAAGTCTACTCCGGCATTCAATCATGGCTGATCTAACTTTCCCTCTCAACCCCATTCTCCTGCCTTCTCCCCGTAACCCCTGACACCCACACCAACATCTACACATCCACTGTTCCTTTTCTCCAAAGATGCTGCCTGACCCATTGAGTTACTCCAGTATTTGTGCCAATCTGCACATCAATCCCATCAAGGGTGGTGGAATCTGTGGAACTCATTGCCACAGAAGGCGGTGGAGGCCAAGTCAATGGGAATATTTCTATGACGGAGATAGATAGATTCTTGATCGGTACGGGTGTCAGGGGTTAAGGGTAGAAGGCAGGAGAATGGGGTTGAGAGGGAGAGAGAGATCAGCCATGATTGAATGGCGGAGTAGACTTGATGGGCCGAGTGGCCTAATTCTGCTCCTGCAACTTGTGAACTGATGAATACCTGGGTGAAGACATCATCTCTGCAAGTCCCAACCAGCTCACCTGTGCCTCAGGTACTGCACAGACTGGCCCAAACAGCAGGCATGAAATAAATGACAGATTTATTTATCAGAGTTAAGGCCAAAGATGATCACAATGCAACATAAACTCTCAGTGCAAACACACACACACAAGGCACATATGTTTGCTAAAGATTTTTTTTTTTAAACGTAAATCAATATTCATGCTGCTAGCTTCAAAGCTGTAGTCATTTTAATATTTTATCCAAATGTATACAACAGAATGATAAAGCAACATGTGAAACTTAGTGCATGCAAATTCAGACAACTCCCATCAGGTTCAATCCCGAGAGGTCACACCTGCTAAAACAGAACACGGTCGACCACAACAAGTTACAACAGTAATAACGAACTCCGCAGAGTCGGGGGATCCTGGTGTCACTGATCGCACAGGGGCAGCGCCTCACGTTTACCAGGATGTGCCACGACTCAAGGGCTGAGGTTGAGCAGACCAAGGCAGTACAGCCCAGGAACAGGCCCTTCGGCCCACAATGCTTGTACTGAACATGATGCCCGGTCATATAAGGGAAGGGATTCCCACGCCAATGGGCCACATGGGTGGTCAGGGTGGGGGATAATTTGGTGTAATTGGTGTTTTGAATGTGTGTATTGAATGTATGTATGGAATGTATGTATTGAATGTATGTATTGAATGTATGTATTGAATGTATGTATTGGATGTATGTATTGAATGTATGTATTGGATGTATGTGTTGAATGTATGTGTTGAATGTATGCGTTGAATGTATGTGTTGAATGTATGCGTTGAATGTATGTGTTGAATGTATGTGTTGAATGTATGCGTTGAATGTATGTGTTGAATGTATGTGTCAAGTTTGCAGATGACACAAACGGTGATCGGGCTGATCACCAACGGGGACGAAACAAACTATAGAGCGGAGGTGCAGAACCTGGCGGACTGGTGCTCGGATAACAACCTGTCCCTAAATACCACCAAGACCAAGAGCTGATCATCAACTTCCGTAGGTCACATAACGGGGAATATGCCCCGATCTCTATCAACGGGGACAGTGTGGAGAGAGTGTCTAGCTTCAGGTTTCTGGGCACTCACATTTCGGAGGACCTAACATGGTCCAATAACACTGCTGCGTCTGGTCAAGAAGGCACAACAAAGACTGTTCTACTTAAGAACACTGAAAAAGTCTGGTCTACCCCAATAGCTGCTGACGACCTTCTACCGCTGCACCATAGAGAGCATCCTAACGGCATGGCATCCTGTGTGGTACCTCAGCTGCACGGAGGCAGAAAGGAAAGCTCTACAGCGGGTAGTCCATAGAGCTCAGAGGGCCATCGGAACACAGCTACCAGACTTGGAGGGGATCTACAACACCACGATTGCCTCAGAAAAGCCACCAGCATCCACAAAGACTCTTCACACCCCTGCAACAGTCTGTTTGAACTCCTTCCATCGGGCAGACGATACAAGGCCTTCTACGCCCGCACCTCCAGACTCAGGAACAGCTTCATCCCAGGGCCATAGCTGCTATGAACCGGTCCTGCTGAGCCGGATGGTCACATCGCATAGATCAACTTGCACTTTACCCTGTCTAAAAACTGTTACAATTGTTTCGTTTTGTTGGGTTGCTGTTAATTACTTAAATTATTGCATCGTATGGGAGGCGCATTCCAATCTCGTTGTACCCCTGGGTACAATGACAATAAAGATATATTGTATTGTATTGTATTGTATTGTATTGTATTGTATTGAATGTATGCGTTGAATGTATGCATTGAATGTATGCGTTGAATGTATGTGTTGAATGTATGTGTTGAATGTATATATTGAATGTATGTATAGCCTCCGAGAATGTCGGATGGGGTTTTGGAAGGAACATGTTTAGTATATATTTATTTCTCGAATAAAGTATATTTCGATTTTTTTTAAAAAACATGATGTTTAGCTGGACACAAATACCTGGAGTAACTCAGCAGGTCAGGCAGCATCCCCTGAGAGAAGGAATGGGTGATGTTTCAGGTCGAGACCCTTCTTCTGACTCTAGTTTGGGTGCCTTGTGGAGCTGTACAGCACACGGAACTAGTCCCATCGGCCCGACCTTGTCCATGCCAACCAAACTATCGTTTTGGGCTAATCCCATTTGCCTTCATTTACCCAATGCCCTCTAAACATATCTGTCCAAATGTATTTTAAAAGTCATTATAATTGTACCCACTTCCATAGCTTCCTCTGGCAGCTCGTTCCAGATACGGAATAATAGTCTGAAGAAGGGTCCCGACACAAAACGTCACCCATTCATTTTTCTCCACAGATGCTGCCTGACCTGCTGAGTTACTCCAGCACTCTGTGAAACGTCACCTATCCATGTTCTCCACAGATGCTGCCTGATCCGCTGAGTTACTCTCAGCACTTTGTGTCTCTATCTTCGGCATAAACCAGCATCTGCAGTTCTTTGTTTCACAAGGAAGGTTACTGGCTCCTTGCAGTCGGAGTACTAAAAAACAATGTGTTCCCAATTTTTTGTTGAACTTTCAGTACATTAACTCGCAGATGTGGTTTTACTGAAGAAACCACAAATTCACATTGAATTCCACAGGCCGAGAGAGATTATTGCTGAAACATTAAAATGTGTGCACATGCATGATCCAGCAGGCAATACTGAACCTGGGTAAAGATCCATTAACAAGGGCTAAATCATCAACATTAACTGCTCTAGGGTACGATTACTTTCCCCCCAATCCTCTGTTGACCGGATCCTGCCCAGAGGGAAGGGGGTCAGGCAGAGGGTGGGTGAGCAGGAGGGAGGGGGAGGGAGGGCACGGCCTGGACGGTGGAGTGGGCCGCTGGAGGCCGTGCAGCAGCCTGGGGCTCAGTTAGGCCAGGCCCTGCTGGAGGCCCTGCAGCAGCCTGGGGCTCAGTTAGACCAGGCCCTGCTGGAGGCCCTGCAGCAGCCTGGGGCTCAGTTAGACCAGGCCCTGCTGGAGGCCCTGCAGCAGCCTGGGACTCAGTTAGACCAGGCCCTGATGGAGGCCCTGCAGCAGCCTGGGACTCAGTTAGACCGGGCCCTGCTGGAGGCCGTGCAGCAGCCTGGGACTCAGTTAGACCGGGCCCTGCTGGAGGCCCAGGACCAGGCGCCGCACCAAGAGGCCGAGCACGTGGACCGCATGCGGCCTACAGCAGTGGAGCAGCGGCGGGGGGACACCGCGCCTACGCTTGGCCAGGCCGGCCCTGCTCCATCGCCATGGCAACGGGCCTTCATGGTCAGGCTAAGACGCCTGCACTCACAAACGACTGGGGACTTGGGAATGGCAGCAAACCTGGCGATTCTGTGCACTGTCTCAGTGTACTGCAGCTGTAACGCTTGTATGTACCTTTAGGAAGATCAGGAGGATTTTCTTAGTCAGAGGATGGTTAATCTGTGGGATTCTTTGTCACAGAGGGCTGTGGAGGCCAAGTCATTTGGTATTTTTAAGGCAAGCATTGACAGGTATTTGATTAGTACGGGTGTCAGAGGTTAAGGGGAGAAGGCAGGAGAATGGGTTGAGGGGGAATTTTTTTATTTAGTAAGAGGGTGGTGAATCTGTGGGATGCATTGCCACAGACGGTTGTGGAGGCCAAGTCAGTGGATATTTTAAAGCAGAGATAGATAGATTCTGGATTAGTACGGGTGTCAGGGTTATGGGGAGAAGGCAGGAGAATGGGGTTGAGAGAGAATGGCAGAGTAGATTTGATGGCCTAATTCCGCTCCTATCACTTATGAGCCAGTGTGAAGAAGTGTTGCGACCTGCTGCTTGACAAAGGAGACAGGGCAGACCCCACCAGGCTGCTCCAGCACACAGCAAGACCGGGGCTGATCTGATCTGGGTCTCAGCACCACGTTACTGCATTGTCAACCTCAGCCTCAGCCTCAATGTTGAGCAGAATGATGACTTCACCATTTCAATCCTGCTCTATTTTCAAAAACAGAACTGTTCTGCTTCTTAAAAAAGAAAAAATCCGGGTTGCCTTAACGAGTGATGATAAAATAAAATCAAGCAATGTTAAATGAAGCCAGAGAAAAAATAAATATTGTGTTGGAAGGAACAGCAAATGCTGGTTTACACCAAAGATAGAAACATAGAAACATAGAAAATAGGTGCAGGAGTAGGCCATTCGGCCTTCGAGCCTGCACCGCCCGCCATTCAATATGATCATGGCTGACGCAAAGATAGACACAAAGTGCTGGAGTAACTCAGCGGGACAGGCAGCATCTCTGGAGAGAAGGAATGGTGTGACGTTTCAGACTGTCCGAAGAAGGGTCTAGACCCATTCCTTCTCTCCAGAGATGCTGCCTCTCCCGCTGAGTTACTCCAGCATTATGTGGAAATGCAAATACAGTATGTTGAATACAGAAAAATCATGAAAAACTGGAACAGCATCTGATTTTCTTTCCCCCACAGCAACTACAGTGTGCGGGGAATATCGTGCTGAGAATAGCCAGCCCTAGCGGCAATAATACTGCCAATCCAAGGTGAAGTCAGAGTTGGTACGGGCAAACGATCAAATAACACAGCCCACAGACATTTTGCATGAATACTGCTCGCTGTCTTGCATCGTGTGATGGTCACCCTGAGACACACAACCTTCAATAACCTCGCTGGAAGCAGTGAGTGAACAATGTCACGTCAATCTTTTGCTGCCTCGGCAAGGCCAGCAGCATAATCAAGGACAGGTCGCACCCTGGCCACTCCATCTTCTCCCCTCTCCCATCCCGGCAAGAGGCATAGAAAATTCCTCGCAAGATGCAAAACATACTTGGCTAATAAAGTACGAGCATGAGAAAAGTGTGCAAACGCACACCTCCAGATTCAGGGACAGTTTCTTCCCGGCTGTTATCAGGCAACTGAACCATCCCACCACAACCAGAGAGCAGTGCTGAACTACTATCTACCCCATTGGAGACCCTCAGACTATCCTTGATCGGACTTTGCTGGCTTTACCTTGCAATTATCATGTATCTATTTGTACCCCTGTACATGGATCGACTATACTCATGTACAGTCTTTCCGCTGACCGGTTAGCACGCAACAAAAAGCTTTTCACTGTACCTCGGTACACGTGACAATAACATAAAGTGAAATCTACTGAGGAAATCCTGTGTTAGGCCCTACCCAAGCAATATCGTAAATCGTTACAGGTTGAATGAGACAAGGCCGGGAGAATACAATATGAAAGCAAATACCGCCCGTTCTGTTCTGCATTCACCACACCAACAACCCAGTGACACTCACAGGGCTGTTTGCAGCAAGTCCATGATATAATAAACAATCCTGACAAGCCACAGAGAACACAACTGAACCAAGATTAGTTTGTGTACATTACCAAGACGGCAATTTTTTTTTTTGTGCAGACATTTGCGACATCATCTTTTTTTAAAGCAAATCTTTTACCATTCAGGATCAAATTTTACAACACTGATCTTACAACATTTATATGCACAACGAAATGGGGGGGGGGGAGATGGAGGGGGGGGAGATGGGGGGGGGGAGATGGAGGGGTGGAGATGGAGGGTGGAGATGGAGGGGGGCAGATGGGGGGGGGGGAGATGGAGGGAGGGGGGGGAGATGGAGGGGGGGAGATGGAGGGGGGGAGATGGAGGGGGGAGTTGGAGGGGGGGGAGATGGGGCGGGGGGAGATGGGGGGGAGGAGATGGAGGGGGGGTGGA
>NC_135979.1:1060321-1166826 GCF_053455715.1 Rhinoraja longicauda | reverse complement strand
GATTGAGATTAACCGGTGCTAAAGCACGACTTACGGAGTGATCAAGGAAGCCGGTATCACCCGTGGCAACCCACATTACCACACATGGACTGACAGAGTTTGCGTGATCTGAAATAACTCCATAGAATCAGTCCATGCAAATCTATCGATGCTGCGGTTTATATATACATGGTAAATAAAGATTTGCTACCAAAAAAAACCACTGCACTGAAACAATGGACATGCAAATATTCTTCATTTTCATCACAGTTATCATCGGGCAACTGAACCATCCGACCTAAAACCAGAGTTACTATCCACCTCAGACTATGTTCAGTCAGACTTTATCTTGCACTAAACGTTATTCCCTTTATCCTGTATCTGTATACTCCGGACGGCTCGACTATAATCATGTAGTCTCTCCACCGACTGGATATGTTCGTAAGTTATAGGAGCAGATTTAGGCCATTCGGCCCATCAAGTCTACTCTGCCATTCAATCATGGCGATCTATCTCTCCCTCTCCACCCCATTCTCCTGCCTTCTCCCTGTAGCCTCTGACACCCGCACTGATCGAGAATCGATCAATCTCTGCCTTAAAGATACCCATTGACTTGGCCTCCACAGCCGTCTGTGGCAACGACTTCCACAGATTCACCACCCTCTGATCCTAGACTCTCCCACTAGTGGCCACATCTCTGCTGGAAGCTGGAATGAGCTGCCAGAGGAAGAAGAAATTCCTCATTGTTTTCCTCTTTTACGCTGAGGCGATGTGTCCAGGTCCCAGAACAAAGAACAGAGGGCTGCAGGAAGTGCACAGATGCTCCACAGATGCGGAATGACGTGCTGGGTTCGTCCTCCTTGGAACACAGACCAACACACACACACTTGCCGTGCTCAACGTTTGCTGTATCTACTTCCCTGGAAACACCTGGGCAAAGTGTTCTTTTCCCTTTAATAGCTGAACCAGTTTTGCATTTAACTGCTAGCAATTGTCCCGTATTTATTTGTCAAATGACACAGCTTTTATAAGTTCATATGTGATAGGAGCAGAATTAGGCCATTTGGCCCATCAAGTCTACTCCGGCATTCAATCATGGCTGATCTAACTTTCCCTCTCAACCCCATTCTCCTGCCTTCTCCCCGTAACCCCTGACACCCACACCAACATCTACACATCCACTGTTCCTTTTCTCCAAAGATGCTGCCTGACCCATTGAGTTACTCCAGTATTTGTGCCAATCTGCACATCAATCCCAACAAGGGTGGTGAATCTGTGGAACTCATTGCCACAGAAGGCGGTGGAGGCCAAGTCAATGGGAATATTTCTATGACGGAGATAGATAGATTCTTGATCGGTACGGGTGTCAGGGGTTAAGGGTAGAAGGCAGGAGAATGGGGTTGAGAGGGAGAGAGAGATCAGCCATGATTGAATGGCAGAGTAGACTTGATGGGCCGAGTGGCCTAATTCTGCTCCTGCAACTTGTGAACTGATGAATACCTGGGTGAAGACATCATCTCTGCAAGTCCCAACCAGCTCACCTGTGCCTCAGGTACTGCACAGACTGGCCCAAACAGCAGGCATGAAATAAATGACAGATTTATTTATTCAGAGTTAAGGCCAAAGATGATCACAATGCAACATAAACTCTCAGTGCAAACACACACACACAAGGCACATATGTTTGCTAAAGGATTTTTTTTTTTAAACGTAAATCAATATTCATGCTGCTAGCTTCAAAGCTGTAGTCATTTTAATATTTTATCCAAATGTATACAACAGAATGATAAAGCAACATGTGAAACTTAGTGCATGCAAATTCAGACAACTCCCATCAGGTTCAATCCCCGAGAGGTCACACCTGCTAAAACAGAACACGGTCGACCACAACAAGTTACAACAGTAATAACGAACTCCGCAGAGTCGGGGGATCCTGGAGTCACTGATCGCACAGGGGCAGCGCCTCACGTTTACCAGGATGTGGCCACGACTCAAGGGCTGAGGTTGAGCAGACCAAGGCAGTACAGCCCAGGAACAGGCCCTTCGGCCCACAATGCTTGTACTGAACATGATGCCCGGTCATATAAGGGAAGGGATTCCACGCCAATGGGCCACATGGGTGGTCAGGGTGGGGGATAATTTGGTGTAATTGGTGTTTTGAATGTGTGTATTGAATGTATGTATGGAATGTATGTATTGAATGTATGTATTGAATGTATGTATTGAATGTATGTATTGGATGTATGTATTGAATGTATGTATTGGATGTATGTGTTGAATGTATGTGTTGAATGTATGCGTTGAATGTATGTGTTGAATGTATGCGTTGAATGTATGTGTTGAATGTATGTGTTGAATGTATGCGTTGAATGTATGTGTTGAATGTATGTGTCAAGTTTGCAGATGACACAACGGTGATCGGGCTGATCACCAACGGGGACGAAACAAACTATAGAGCGGAGGTGCAGAACCTGGCGGACTGGTGCTCGGATAACAACCTGTCCCTAAATACCACCAAGACCAAGGAGCTGATCATCAACTTCCGTAGGTCACATAACGGGGAATATGCCCCGATCTCTATCAACGGGGACAGTGTGGAGAGAGTGTCCAGCTTCAAGTTTCTGGGCACTCACATTTCGGAGGACCTAACATGGTCCAATAACACTGCTGCGCTGGTCAAGAAGGCACAACAAAGACTGTTCTACTTAAGAACACTGAAAAAGTCTGGTCTACCCCAACAGCTGCTGACGACCTTCTACCGCTGCACCATAGAGAGCATCCTAACGCATGGCATCCCTGTGTGGTACCTCAGCTGCACGGAGGCAGAAAGGAAAGCTCTACAGCGGGTAGTCCATAGAGCTCAGAGGGCCATCGGAACACAGCTACCAGACTTGGAGGGGATCTACAACACACGATGCCTCAGAAAAGCCACCAGCATCCACAAAGACTCTTCACACCCCTGCAACAGTCTGTTCGAACTCCTTCCATCGGGCAGACGATACAAGGCCTTCTACGCCCGCACCTCCAGACTCAGGAACAGCTTCATCCCCAGGGCCATAGCTGCTATGAACCGGTCCTGCTGAGCCGGATGGTCACATCGCATAGATCAACTTGCACTTTACCCTGTCTAAAAACTGTTACAATTGTTTCGTTTTGTTGGGTTGCTGTTAATTACTTAAATTATTGCATCGTATGGGATGCGCATTCCCAATCTCGTTGTACCCCTGGGTACAATGACAATAAAGATATATTGTATTGTATTGTATTGTATTGTATTGTATTGAATGTATGCGTTGAATGTATGCATTGAATGTATGCGTTGAATGTATGTGTTGAATGTATGTGTTGAATGTATATATTGAATGTATGTATAGCCTCCGAGAATGTCGGATGGGGTTTTGGAAGGAACATGTTTAGTATATATTTATTTCTCGAATAAAGTATATTTCGATTTTTTTTTTTAAAACATGATGTTTAGCTGGACACAAATACCTGGAGTAACTCAGCAGGTCAGGCAGCATCCCCTGAGAGAAGGAATGGGTGATGTTTCAGGTCGAGACCCTTCTTCTGACTCTAGTTTGGGTGCCTTGTGGAGCTGTACAGCACACGGAACTAGTCCCATCGGCCCGACCTTGTCCATGCCAACCAAACTATCGTTTTGGGCTAATCCCATTTGCCTTCGTTTACCCAATGCCCTCTAAACATATCTGTCCAAATGTATTTTAAAAGTCATTATAATTGTACCCACTTCCATAGCTTCCTCTGGCAGCTCGTTCCAGATACGGAATAATAGTCTGAAGAAGGGTCCCGACACAAAACGTCACCCATTCATTTTCTCCACAGATGCTGCCTGACCTGCTGAGTTACTCCAGCACTCTGTGAAACGTCACCTATCCATGTTCTCCACAGATGCTGCCTGACCCGCTGAGTTACTCCAGCACTCTGTGAAACATCACCTATCCATGTTCTCCACAGATGCTGCCTGACCTGCTGAGTTACTCCAGCACTCTGTGAAACGTCACCTATCCATGTTCTCCACAGATGCTGCCTGACCCGCTGAGTTACTCCAGCACTCTGTGAAACGTCACCTATCCATGTTCTCCACAGATGCTGCCTGACCCGCTGAGTTACTCCAGCACTTTGTGTCTCTATCTTCGGCATAAACCAGCATCTGCAGTTCTTTGTTTCACAAGGAAGGTTACTGGCTCCTTGCAGTCGGAGTACTAAAAAACAATGTGTTCCCAATTTTTGTTGAACTTTCAGTACATTAACTCGCAGATGTGGTTTTACTGAAGAAACCACAAATTCACATTGAATTCCACAGGCCGAGAGAGATTATTGCTGAAACATTAAAATGTGTGCACATGCATGATCCAGCAGGCAATACTGAACCTGGGTAAAGATCCATTAACAAGGGCTAAATCATCAACATTAACTGCTCTAGGGTACGATTACTTTCCCCCCAATCCTCTGTTGACCGGATCCTGCCCAGAGGGAAGGGGGTCAGGCAGAGGGTGGGTGAGCAGGAGGGTGGGGGAGGGAGGGCACGGCCTGGACGGTGGAGTGGGCCGCTGGAGGCCGTGCAGCAGCCTGGGGCTCAGTTAGGCCAGGCCCTGCTGGAGGCCCTGCAGCAGCCTGGGGCTCAGTTAGACCAGGCCCTGCTGGAGGCCCTGCAGCAGCCTGGGGCTCAGTTAGACCAGGCCCTGCTGGAGGCCCTGCAGCAGCCTGGGACTCAGTTAGACCAGGCCCTGCTGGAGGCCCTGCAGCAGCCTGGGACTCAGTTAGACCGGGCCCTGCTGGAGGCCGTGCAGCAGCCTGGGACTCAGTTAGACCGGGCCCTGCTGGAGGCCCAGGACCAGGCGCCGCACCAAGAGGCCGAGCACGTGGACCGCATGCGGCCTACAGCAGTGGAGCAGCGGCGGGGGACACCGCGCCTACGCTTGGCCAGGCCGGCCCTGCTCCATCGCCATGGCAACGGGCCTTCATGGTCAGGCTAAGACGCCTGCACTCACAACGACTGGGACTTGGGAATGGCAGCAAACTGGCGATTCTGTGCACTG
Source organism: Rhinoraja longicauda (assembly GCF_053455715.1). Lineage (NCBI taxonomy): Eukaryota > Metazoa > Chordata > Chondrichthyes > Rajiformes > Arhynchobatidae > Rhinoraja > Rhinoraja longicauda. The sequence goes on along the minus strand of NC_135979.1, from coordinate 1,161,787 downwards.
TCTCAGTGTACTGCAGCTGTACGCTTGTATGTACCTTTAGGAAGATCAGGAGGATTTTCTTTAGTCAGAGGATGGTTAATCTGTGGGATTCTTTGTCACAGAGGGCTGTGGAGGCCAAGTCATTTGGTATTTTTAAGGCAAGGATTGACAGGTATTTGATTAGTACGGGTGTCAGAGGTTAAGGGGAGAAGGCAGGAGAATGGGGTTGAGGGGGAATTTTTTTATTTAGTAAGAGGGTGGTGAATCTGTGGGATGCATTGCCACAGACGGTTGTGGAGGCCAAGTCAGTGGATATTTTAAAGCAGAGATAGATAGATTCTGGATTAGTACGGGTGTCAGGGGTTATGGGGAGAAGGCAGGAGAATGGGGTTGAGAGAGAATGGCAGAGTAGATTTGATGGCCTAATTCCGCTCCTATCACTTATGAGCCAGTGTGAAGAAGTGTTGCGACCTGCTGCTTGACAAAGGAGACAGGGGCAGACCCCACCAGGCTGCTCCAGCACACAGCAAGACCGGGGCTGATCTGATCTGGGTCTCAGCACCACGTTACTGCATTGTCAACCTCAGCCTCAGCCTCAATGTTGAGCAGAATGATGACTTCACCATTTCAATCCTGCTCTATTTTCAAAACAGAACTGTTCTGCTTCTTAAAAAAGAAAAAATCCGGGTTGCCTTAACGAGTGATGATAAAATAAAATCAAGCAATGTTAAATGAAGCCAGAGAAAAAATAAATATTGTGTTGGAAGGAACAGCAAATGCTGGTTTACACCAAAGATAGAAACATAGAAACATAGAAAATAGGTGCAGGAGTAGGCCATTCGGCCCTTCGAGCCTGCACCGCCCGCCATTCAATATGATCATGGCTGACGCAAAGATAGACACAAAGTGCTGGAGTAACTCAGCGGGACAGGCAGCATCTCTGGAGAGAAGGAATGGGTGACGTTTCAGACAGTCTGAGGAAGGGTCTAGACCCATTCCTTCTCCCCAGAGATGCTGCCTCTCCCGCTGAGTTACTCCAGCATTATGTGGAAATGCAAATACAGTATGTTGAATACAGAAAAATCATGAAAAACTGGAACAGCATCTGATTTTCTTTCCCCCACAGCAACTACAGTGTGCGGGGAATATCGTGCTGAGAATAGCCAGCCCTAGCGGCAATAATACTGCCAATCCAAGGTGAAGTCAGAGTTGGTACGGGCAAACGATCAAATAACACAGCCCACAGACACAGCATTATCATTTTGCATGAATACTGCTCGCTGTCTTGCATCGTGTGATGGTCACCCTGAGACACACAACCTTCAATAACCTCGCTGGAAGCAGTGAGTGAACAATGTCACGTCAATCTTTTGCTGCCTCGGCAAGGCCAGCAGCATAATCAACGACAGGTCGCACCCTGGCCACTCCATCTTCTCCCCTCTCCCATCCCGGCAAGAGGCATAGAAAATTCCTCGCAAGATGCAAAACATACTTGGCTAATAAAGTACGAGCATGAGAAAAGTGTGCAAACGCACACCTCCAGATTCAGGGACAGTTTCTTCCCGGCTGTTATCAGGCAACTGAACCGTCCCACCACAACCAGAGAGCAGTGCTGAACTACTATCTACCCCATTGGAGACCCTCAGACTATCCTTGATCGGACTTTGCTGGCTTTACCTTGCAATTATCATGTATCTATTTGTGCCCCTGTAAATGGATCGACTGTACTCATGTACAGTCTTTCCGCTGACCGGTTAGCACGCAACAAAAAGCTTTTCACTGTACCTCGGTACACGTGACAATAACATAAAGTGAAATCTACTGAGGAAATCCTGTGTTAGGCCCTACCCAAGCAATATCGTAAATCGTTACAGGTTGAATGAGACAAGGCCGGGAGAATACAATATGAAAGCAAATACCGCCCGTTCTGTTCTGCATTCACCACACCAACAACCCAGTGACACTCACAGGGCTGTTTGCAGCAAGTCCATGATATAATAAACAATCCTGACAAGCCACAGAGAACACAACTGAACCAAGATTAGTTTGTGTACATTACCAAGACGGCAATTTTTTTTTTTGTGCAGACATTTGCGACATCATCTTTTTTTAAAGCAAATCTTTTACCATTCAGGATCAAATTTTACAACACTGATCTTACAACATTTATATGCACAACGAAATGGGGGGGGGGGGGGAGATGGAGGGGGGGGAGATGGGGGGGGGGGGGAGATGGAGGGGTGGAGATGGAGGGGGGCAGATGGGGGGGGGGAGATGGAGGGGGGGAGATGGAGGGGGGGGAGATGGAGGGGGGGGAGATGGAGGGGGGGGAGATGGAGGGGGGGAGTTGGAGGGGGGGGAGATGGGGCGGGGGGAGATGGGGGGGAGGAGATGGAGGGGGGGTGGAGATGGAGGGGGGGAGGAGATGGAGGGGGGAGGAGATGGATGGGGGGGAGATGGAGGGGGGGAGATGGAGGGCGGGGAGGAGATGGATGGGGGGAGATGGAGGGGGGGAGAAGATGGAGGGGGGTGGAGATGGAGATTGGGGGGAGAGAGACTGGGGGGGAGAAGTTAATTTCAGTGCTGGCCCTGATATCTAAAGGCATGACAGTGAGTGGGGGCGGTGAGTTGGGTCCTGGGTTGATCAATAGAGGCAGAGCTGGGGGCGAGTGAGAACAAGTCTCGCATTTCAAGCTAGACTTGAAATGAAGTCGGGCTGCGGCGTTGCGTCTGCTGGCGGCCACTCGGCCCCTCTACGGCGGGCGGGCTGCGCTGCGACGGAGGGAGGGAGAGAGGGAGAGAGGGAGAGAGGGAGAGAGAGAGAGAGACGAGTTCGAATCCAGGTGAGTCCCGGCCTGAGTCAGGGGGAGACAGAGTGGGCAGGGGGAGACAGAGTGGGCAGGGGGAGAGAGGGGCAGAGAGAGAGGGAGGGGGTGGGTGTAGGGGGAGGGGGTGGCGGGGAGGGAGGGGGGAGAGGGAGGGGGAGAGGGAGGGGGAGAGGAGGGGGTGAAGGGGAGGGGAGGGGAAGAGAGGGGGGGAGAGGGGTACACGGGGTGCAGAGCGTTACCTGCCGCAGGAGGCAGCGGGTTCCAGAGGGCGGGTTCACCGGGAGAGCGCTCCCGCCGCCGGGGGGGGGGGGTAGACAGTGCGGGGAGAGGGGGTGCAGTGGGAGGGGAGGGGAGGGGGGGAGAGGAGGTACAGGGGGGGAGACGGTGCGGGAGTGCGGGGGGAGAGAGTGTGGACGCGGGGAGACAGACAGTGCCGGGGAGAGTGTAGACGGTGCGGGGGGGAGAGTGTGGGTGGGGTTGGGGGGTGCAAGGGAGGAAGACGGTACACACTGTGGGGGGTGGGGGGTGCAGGGGACGGTGAGGGTGTGGGGGGGAGGAGAGGGGTGCAGGGTGGGGGGGGTACACAGTGGGGAGAGTGTGTGTGAGGGGGGAAGGGGGGGTGCAGGGTGGGGGGGGGTGGGGTACACAGTGGGGAGAGGGGGGGGTGGGGTACACAGTGGGGAGAGGGGGGGGTGCAGGGGGGGGTGGGGTACACAGTGGTGAGAGGGGGGGGGGTACACAGTGGTGAGAGGGGGGGGGGGTACACAGTGGTGAGAGGGGGGGTGCAGGGTGGGTGGGGTGGGGTACACAGTGGGGAGAGGGGGGGTGCAGGGGGGTGGGGTGGGGTACACAGTGGTGAGAGGGGGGGGGGTACACAGTGGTGAGAGGGGGGGGGGTACACAGTGGGGAGAGGGGGGGTGCAGGGTGGGTGGGGTGGGGTACACAGTGGGGAGAGGGGGGGGGTGCAGGGGGGGGGTACACAGTGGGGAGAGGGGGGGTGCAGGGGGGTGGGGTACACAGTGGGGAGAGGGGGGGGGTGCAGGGGGGGGGGGTACACAGTGGGGAGAGGGGGGGGGGGACGGAGTTACCTGTCGCCGGCTCCGCTCCACCGCCGCTCCAGCTGTCAAGCCAGCGCGCAGGCGCAGCACTGTAGCAATGTGGGCGCATGCGCAGTGCTGAAGGGAGAAATTGATACATCGGGGGTTGTTGTGTGTGGTGGGGGGGGAGAGGAGATGGGGGGGGGGGAGGAGGTGTGGGGGGGTTGTTGTGTGTGGTGGGGGGGGAGAGGAGGAGGGGAAAGGGGGAGGAGGTGTGGGGGGGAAGGGGTGGGGGGGAAGGGGTGTGGGGGGGGAAGTGGTGTGGGGGGAGGGGGAGAGGGGAGGGGGAGAGGAGGGGGGAGGGGGAGGGGAAAGGGGGAGGGGGTGTGGGGAGGGGAGAGGAGGAGGGGGGCGGGGGGAGGAGGAGGGGGTGTGGGGGGGGAGGAGGGGGTGTGGGGGGGGAGGTGGAGGGGAGAGGAGGAGGGGGTGTGGGGGGAGGGGAGAGGAGGAGGGGTGTGGGAGGGGGAGGGGGTGTGGGGAGGGGAGAGGAGGAGGGGGTGTGGGGGGAGGGGAGAGGAGGAGGGGGGCAGGGGGGATGAGGAGGGGGTGTGGGGGGAGGTGGAGGGGAGAGGAGGAGGGGTGTGGGGGGGAGGGGAGAGGAGGAGGGGTGTGGGGGGAGGAGGGGAGGGGAGAGGGGGTGGGGAGGGGAGGGGGAGAGGGGGAGGGGGTGTGGAGGGGGTGTGTGGGTTGTGAGGAGGGGGTTGTGGGGGGAGAGGGAAGGGGAAGACATTCCTGGCTTCACAAACCATTCCTCTGTTCCTATCGCACACCTTTTTGTCTTTACAACTCTGGCCTTCGTCCAACCATCTGCCTATCCCCCCCACCCCCTCACCTGTATCCACCTATCACTCACCAGGCCCTCTTCTCTTCCAGCTTTCTCTCTCTTCTCCATCGCAAACAGTCTGAACAAGTGTCCCAACACGTATCGTCACCTATCCGTGTCCTCCAGAGATACAATACAATACAATACAATACAATATATCTTTATTGTCATTGTACCCAGGGGTACAACGAGATTGGGAATGCGCCTCCCATACGATGCAATAATTTAAGTAATTAACAGCAACCCAACGAAACGAAACAATTGTAACAGTTTTTAGACAGGGTAAAGATGGTTAGAAGAAGATATGGGAACAGAAGTTGGGAGGTCATGTTGCAGTTACATAAGATGTTGATGAGGCTATGTTTGAAGCATTGTGTTCAGTTCTGGGCACCATGTTACCAGAGAGATGTTATCAAGCTGGAAAGGGTGAAGAGAAGATTTACGAGGATGTTGCCAGGACTCGAGGATCTGAGTTATAAGGAGAGGTTGTGTAGGCTGGGACTCTATTCCTTGGAGCGCAGGAGGATGAGGGGTGATCTTATTGAGGTGTATAAGATCATGAGGGGAATACATCAGGCAAATGCCCGTAGTCCCAAACGCTGGAGTAACTCCAGGCAGCATCTTTGGAGAGAAGGAACGGGTGACGTTTCAGGCCGAGACCCTTCTTCAGACTGATCAGGGAAATGTCCAATCTTTTGCCCACAGTGGGTGAATCGTGAACCAGAGAACATAGGTTTAGGGTGAGGGGGGAAAGATTTCATAGGAATCTGAGGGGTAACATTTTCACACAAAGGGTGGTGTTATTGTGTGTTATTGCTTATTTTTATTGGTCTTATTGTTGGACTGTGGGTAATTTTTCATTTCACTGCATATTCATGTGTGTGTGACAAATAAATTGACTATTGACTATTGGGTGTAGGGAACGAGCAGCCGGAGGAAGTAGTTGAGGCTGGGACTATCCCAACATTTAAGAAACAGTTAGACAGGTACATGGATAGGACAGGCTTGGAGGTATATAGGCCAAACTCAGGCAGGTGGGACTAGTGTAACTGGGACATGTTGGTCGGTGTGGGCAAGTTGGGCCGAAGGGCCTGTTTCCATGCTATATCACTCTGTGACTACTGATAATGGACATGCCTAGGTCAAATCTCAAAGCCCCAATGTGTTCCCCAGAGGGCAATGCAAGAAGCTGGCAGAACAATAACAAGACGGCAGCATTGTATTGTATCTCCCGTAGGAGAGTGCACTGCAGCATTGAGCGTGGGCAGCTTTGTCAGAGGTGCCATCTTTCAGAAGGAGATGCCGCCTGACGCGCTGAGTTGCCTTGTGTCTGAGCATTGTGTTTGGCACGGCCACTGTGGGTCGATGGGCCTGTTCCTGCCTGAACAATGGCCTGGGCAGCATGCAGGTAAGCGGAGATTACTAAATAATATCCGCTGCCACGTTAATACCATCTCCAAGTATTTACCACCTGGGGTGGCACGGTGGCGCAGCGGTAGAGTTGCTGCCTCACAGCGCCGGAGACCCGGGTTCCATCCCGACTACGGGCGCTGTCTGTACGGAGCTTGTATGTTCTCCCCGTGACCGTGTGGGTTTTCTCCGGGTGCTCCGGCTTCCTCCCACACTCCAAAGAATTACAGGCGTGTAAGTTAATTGGCTTCTGTAAAGTTGTAAATTGTACCTAGTGTGTGTAGGATAGTGTTAATGTGCGGGGATCGCTGGTCGGCGCGGACTCGGTGGGCCGAAGGGCCTGTTTCCGCGCTGTATCTCGAAACTAATCCAAACGTGACATTTGGTGCTATTCCCATTGTTGAGCCGCTGTTGTCGATGATCCAGTGGAAATCCCCGTGCCAAGAGTGTTTAATCGTCATATGTCCAGAAATGGAACAATGAAATCCTTGCGTGCAGCAGCACAACAGATAGGTAAATGTAGTCTGAAGAAGGGTCTCGACCAGAAACGTCACCCATTCCTTCTCTCTGGAGACGCTGCCTGACCCGCTGAGTTACGCCAGCATTTTGTGTGTATCTTCAGTTTAAACCAGCTTCTGCAGTTCCTTCCTACACATGTAAATGTAATACTCTGTAAACACCATAACAAAATAAATAAAGTTGAGTATACATATATATGGAAAAAAAACAATAATAGTGTAAAGTCAAAAACCAATGCCCCAGGTCTATGTCGTTTGGAGCTTATTTAGAGGTTGTTGCGTTCAACAGCCTGGTGGTTGTTGGGAAGAAGCTGTTCTTCAACCTGGAGGTCACGGTTTTCAGGCTCCTGGACCTTCTTCCCCCATGGTAGCAGCGAGATGAGAGTGTGGCCAGGGTGGTGTGGGTCAGTGAGAGTGTGGCCAGGGTGGTGTGGGTCAGTGAGAGTGTGGCCAGGGTGGTGTGGGTCAGTGAGAGTGTGGCCAGGGTGGTGTGGGTCAGTGAGAGTGTGGCCAGGGTGGTGTGGGTCAGTGAGAGTGTGGCCAGGGTGGTGTGGGTCAGTGAGAGTGTGGCCAGGGTGGTGTGGGTCAGTGAGAGTGTGGCCAGGGTGGTGTGGGTCAGTGAGAGTGTGGCCAGGGTGGTGTGGGTCAGTGAGAGTGTGGCCAGGGTGGTGTGGGTCAGTGAGAGTGTGGGTCAGTGAGAGTGTGGCCAGGGTGGTGTGGGTCAGTGAGAGTGTGGCCAGGGTGGTGTGGGTCTCTGATGATGCTGGCTGCCTTTTTGAGGCAGCGCCTCCTGTAGATCCCTTCGATGGTGGGGAGGTCAGTACCCGTGATGGACCTTCGATGGTGGGGAGGTCAGTACCTGTGATGGATCGGGCAGTGTCCACCACTTTTTCCAAGCTTCTTCATTCCTGGGTGTTCCACTTGCTGAACCAGGCCGTGATGCAACCACCTGACCTGTGGAAGTTCAAGAGAGTATTCATTGAAATACCGAAGATGTGACCAACCGTATTTTACATTGTGACCTTCAGAGTAGATGCGAGCCTGGGTATTGAGCAGCGCGTCTCCTGAGCCTCCATGTAAGGACCACTCCACCGTGCTGTTGAGCAGAACCTTCATCATCTGCAAGGATCATGTAGTCCCAGCAATTAGCAAGCCATTCGCTTCCATTTAGGACTAGGCATTCTGAACACCATCTTAGACATTCATCTCCATTACCACTGCTCGGCAGCTCCACAACTCCATGGAATTGGGAATTGTGTTAGAAGGAATCATAGTTGGGAAGACACAGGACAAGAATTCATGACACGCTGGTCAACCTGAGGAGCACCTTCAGCAACAGACTGGTCCCACCGAGATGCAACACAGAACGACACAGGAGATCCTTCTTCCCTGTGGCTATCAGACTGTACAACTCCCCCCTCCCCCTCCCCCTTCTGTCCTGGGGTTGTTCTGCTCTTATGAAGCTATGAGTTGTGCTTCGTTTAATTGAGAGATCCAGTGTGGAAACAGGCCCTTCGGCCCACCGAGTCCATGCCGACCAGCGATCCCCGCACACTAACACAAGCCTGCATACTGGGGACAATTTACATTTATCCCAAGTAGACAAACCCAGGCCAATTAACCCACGAACCTGTACGTCTGTGGGAGGAAACCGTAGATCTCGGAGAAAACCCACGCAGGTCACGGGGAGAACGTACAAACTCCGTGCAGGCAGCACCCGTAGTCGGGATCGAACCTGGGTCTCTGGCGTTGTAAGCGCTGTGAGGCAGCAAGTCTACCGACGTTCCACCCCATAGTTCTGAGTTCTTCACTGCTCTATGCTAACATTCTGTTCTCTGAACAGAAATAAAAGCAGGGGTCACATGGGTGAGTTCTGTGTCCGAATGTCCAGCTGTGTATTTGTGTCAGTGACCAGCATCTCACGTCCGCCTCTGTCCCACATCTGTTGGCCACAAATAAAGTCATTGTTAATATTACAAAGAACCAACGACTTTCTGTCATTTTTGATTGAAGTCCACAAAATGATGTGACAAATGTGTTGTGTCACGGTCAGGGATTATTGCCTGCAGCAATGGATCGCACAGGGAGTGGCAAAGTGGAAACGAGATGTGTGGGGCAAGTTCCTTACACAGAGGGTGGTGGGGGCCTGCGACATAGAGACACGGAACATAGGTGCAGGAGGAGGACCATTCGGCCCTTCGAGACAGCACCGCCATTCAATATGATCGTGGCTGATCATCCACAATCAGTACCCCGTTTCCCTTGTGCCACCAGGGGGTGGTGGTGGAGGCAGATACCACAGGGGTGTGTAGATAGGCACATGATAATGCAGGAAATGGAGCCATGTGCATCACTTCCAGCTAGAGGAGATCAGATTAACCTGGACTCATGTTCACGTCTATAAAGAACAGGATGTAAGTTACTCCTGCTGCAGTTCCTGTCCTGGCTTCTGTTGACACCCGACACGCTCTCCATCTTCAACATCTCCAGGCAGGGGTGGGGGGGGGGGGGGGATGGATGTTGGGGCACAGGTAAAGGTGCCAACTTCCTCACTCCCAAATACGGGACAAGGTGACGTCACCGCCCGGCCCGGGCGGCCGCCATTGGTGGAGCGGGAGCACGTGGCCGCTGGCTGGGTGAGGTCATGTGGGGCGTGGGGCGGTGACGTCACCCTTTGTCCCGTATTTGGGAGTGAGGAAGTTGGCAACCCTACTAATACGGGACAAGGGCAGTCCCGTACGGGGCAAACCAACTTAGCCCAAAATACGGGATGTCCCGGCTGATACGGGACAGTGGGCAACACTAGACACAGGGAAGAGAGGGAAATGGAGGGGAGGGGCGAGGGGGAAATGGGGGGGAGGGGGGGTGAGTTTGTTGGTAGGTTAGTCACCAAAAAATAGAGAATTCAATGCTCATACCGCTGGGGTGTGAGCTGCCCAAGTGGAGTACGAGTTCCTCCAGATTGTGTGTGGCCTCACAGATAGTGGAGGAGGCCCAGGACAGAAAGGTTGGTGTGGGAAGGGGAAGGAGTTAAAAGAGTTGGCAACATGGAGATCCGGCAGGGAGTTTACAAGCGTGAGGACTTGGAGCAACAATGCAACTTGTGTAAACAATTCTGTCCAGTGTTTACATGCGTGGACCAAATGTCGGTAAATGTGCCTGATATTGATCGGTACTTGGTGTAGGCATGGATTGGTGAGCCAAGGAACGTTGCTGTGCTGTGACGCTCCGTGTCTCCAAACAGGCAGGAAACCGAAGACAGTTTAGAAAATCCCAGAGAAGCCGTGATAGTTACTTGTCCACAAGAAGGAAAATGTGATGAGGGGGAACTTCCGGAATAGTGAGATGCCTGGATAGAGTGGATGTGGAGAGGATGTTTCCACTAGTGGGAGAGTCTAGGACCAGAGGGCACAGCCTCAGAATTAAAGGACGTTCCTTTAGGAAGGAGATAAGGAGGAATTTCTTTAGTCAGAGGGTGGTGAATCTGTGGAATTCATTGCCACAGTTGGCTGTGGAGGCCACAAGTCAGTGGATATTTTTGAGGCGGAGATTGACAGGTTCGTGATTAGTACGGATGTGAGGGATGATGGGGAGAAGGCAGGAGATTGGGGTGAGGAGAGAGAGAAAGATCAGCCATGAATGAATGGTGGAGTAGACTAAACGGGCCGAATGGCCTAATACTACTCCTATCGCTTCTGAACTTGTGAACTGATTGTTGAAGGGAGTCTAAAAAATTATCTTAGTTGTTTTCCACAAGAATTTAATCAGGGGACTCAACTTTTCACCATATTTATTCATTACTTGGACCAGTTCCCATATTTATGAATCGCAATATAAGAGACTCTTCCAACTCTCAAAGGAATCTCATCAATCTCACTCTCCCACTTAGACTCACGGACTGATGCAGTGGGGACACAGGCCCTTCCACCCAACTAGCCCACACCGTCCAACAATGTCCCATCTACACTAGCCCCACCTGCCTGCGTTTGCCCCACATCCCTTTGAACCTGTCCTGTCCATGTACCTGTCTAAATGTTGTGATAGTCCATGCCTCAACTACCTCCTCCGGTAGACACGAGATGTTGGAGTAACTCAGCGGGACAGGCAGCATCTCTGGAGAGAAGGAATGGGTGACGTTTTGGGTCGAGACCCTTCTTCAGACTGAAAGACCCTTCTTCAGACCCGAAACGTCAGCCATTCCTTCTCTCCAGAGATGCTGCCTGTCCCGCTGAGTTACTCCACCATCTTTTGTCCACTTTCGATTTAAACCAGCATCTGCAGTTTTCTGCCCTATCTCCTCTGACGCTCGTTCCATGCTCCACCACACTTTGGGCCCATGAGTAAGCAGTTTGGATTCATTAGATTGGCATCACAGTACACACATGATGGGCCGAAGGGCCAGTTCCTGTGCTGTGCTGTTCTACATTCTGTGCTCTTTTCCAGATTTCCTTCACCTCATGGATTGAACTAGGAACATCACCATGAAGTTGCCCTAATAATGCTCCCCACGGTAGGAGATCTGCCATCTCCTCACCCCAAACATCTTTATAAGTTAATCAGTGATAGGAGAAGAATTAGCCATTCGGCCCATCAAGTCTACTCCGCCATTCAATCATGGCTGATCTATATATCCCTCTCAACCCCATTCTCCTGCCTTCTCCCCACATCCCCTGACACCATGACCTGGTCCCACCTATGTGAAACTCCAGGCCCAGCATATTGCCATTGACTCCAGCCTGCCTTCTGCAATAACATGGACAGTGGATCAGAGATGGACACTCAATACATCCTGCAAAAGACCAAGTGAACAACTGCATACCGTCTTCAATGTAATACCAAGGAACTGCAGATCTCATGTGATTGGAGCAGAATTAGGTCATTCGGTCCGCCATTCAATCATGGCTGATCTATCTTTCCCTCTCAACCCCATTCTCCTGCCTTCTCCCCGTAACCCCTGACACCCTCATGCTGGTTTATACCAAAGATAGATACAAAAGACATGGTAAAATAAGGGGCATTTATGTATGTTAGTTGTTGGAGCGTGAAACGGTTTAGAAACAAGGAACTGCAGATGGTGGCGTACACAACAAATCACAGAGTGCTGGAGTAACTCAGAGGGTCATAGGTGATGATGTGGGTCGGGCCATTCTTCAGACTGATAGTCGGGGGGGTCAGAAGTAACAAAAGAAAATGCAAGAACAATATTTTCTTGCTTCCTGATCCCCCCCATCTCTACAATCAGTCTGAAGAAGGGCCCTGACCCGAAACGTCACTTCTCCACGTTCTCCACAGATGCTGCCTGACCCGCTGAGTTACTCCAGCACTCTGTGAAACGTCACCTATCCATGTTCTCCACAGATGCTGCCTGACCCGCTGAGTTACTCCAGCACTCTGTGAAACGTCACCTATCCATGTGTTCCACAGATGCTGCCTGACCCGATGAGTTACTCCAGCATTTTGTGTCTATATTGAGTGATAGGTGGATACAGGTGAGGAGGGTTTTTATGGTCCCTCCACAGATGCTGCCTGACCCGCTGAGTTACTCCAGCACTCTGTGTCTTTCTTCAGTGTAAACCAGCATCTGCAGTTCCTTCCTACCTATACATCCATTGCAGAAAAAAAAGCTTTTGAGAAGAAGCTTCTGGAATGTCAGGGGCAGGCAGTGAGCAGATCTTTAGCAACACTGAAATATTGGGGGGGGGGGGGGGGGGTTGCTTTACAAAAAACAGACGCTAGAATCATGAGCTCCTGAGCTGGATGATGTCAGACGTGTTGAGCTGAGCTGTGAGGGTCTGGTGCATTAACAGCGGGGAGGGAGCGTGCTGGGGGAGACTGGTGAGGGAGAGACAGACGAGCGAGCGATGCTGCACATTTGCACATTTAAACCCACTGCAGCACACATTTGCAGGAGGAGGGGAGGAAATGGCACAAAATGGTGGAGGGCTGGAAGCGCAGCCACACAATGTGGAACAACCTCCGGCTAGGACTGTGAAGCAGGCAACTGCAGAGCAGCATTTTCACAGCGTGTCATCCACTGGCAGTTTACCAGTGCACACTGCAGGATTTCACCCCAAACCCACACACATCCCCTTCACTCCTCAGTATCACGTTCCAGCTCAGAGCAAGAGGACCTTAACAGGTTTACTTAAACCTGCGTGAAACCGGATTTACATCCTCTCCATTTACAAACTCTGGAACCATTAACTATTTCCGTATCCTCCTCCCAACCTAGTGCACCTCAGTGAAAAAGGACAGAGTGCTGGAGTAACTCAGCGGGTCAGGCAGCATCTGTGGAGAACATGGATAGGTGACGTTTCACAGAGTGCTGGAGTAACTCAGCGGGTCAGGCAGCATCTGTGGAGAACATGGATAGGTGACGTTTCACAGAGTGCTGGAGTAACTCAGCTGGTCAGGCAGCATCTGTGGAGAACATGGATTGAGTGGCATTTCTGCACCTTTACCTGTCCATGTTCTTATGAGATGCTGCCTGACCCACTGAGTTATTCCAGCACTTTGTGTCCTTTTTTGAAAACCAACACCTGCGTTCCTTGTTTCTAGTTGACTTTATTGTTACGTGTACCGAGGTACAGTGAAAAGCTTTTGTTGCGTGCTAACCAGTCAGCACGAATAACGGTTAGTGCAAGATAAAGCCAGTAAAGTCCGATCAAAGATAGTCCGAGGGTCACCAATGAGGTCGATAGTAGTTCAGGACCACTCTCTGGTTGTTCATAAGTTCATAAGTGGTAGCAGAAGAATGAGGCCATTCGGCCCGTCAAGTCTACTCCACCATTCAATCATGGCTGATCTCTCTCTCCCTCTCAACCCCATTCTCCTGCCTTCTCCCCATAACCCCTGACACCCGCACTAATCAAGAATCTATCGCTGCCTTAAAAATATCCATTGACAGCCTCCACAGCCATCTGTGGCAATGAATTGCACAGATTCACCGCCCTCTGACTAAAGAAATTCCTCCTCATCTCCTTCCTAAAGGAATGTCGTTTAATTCTGAGGCTGTGACCTCTGGTCCTCGACTCTCCCACTGGTGGAAACATCCTCTCCTCTATCCAAGTTTGTCACTATTCGATATGTTTCAATGAGGTCCCCTCTCATCCTTCTAAATCCTTCTAAACATCAGTAGAACGGTTCAGTTGCCCGAATGCAGCCGGGAAGAAACTGTTTTTGTGACAGTCGAATAAAAACTCCTTTTTAAAGCAACAAAAAAGAACAGTATTTTGATAATGCCTTTCTAAAGCAACTCATGATAATTTGACGTGTTTAGTTATGCTGATAATTTAGTCATCCAGGGAAGAATTAGTTCTGAAACTGTAGTTTAAAGCTATCAACAAACAAACATTTCAGAGTGTGTGTGTGATGCTCACAGCCTTTATCCACAAACTTGAAACATTGGGATCTATTTTGAGAATAAAAATGAATTTGGATTGGCAGAGCTAAGTGAGCTATTGTTCTCTGCATCTGAAACACATGGGCGTCACGGTGGCGCAGCGGTAGAGTTGCTGCCTTACAGCACTTACAGCGCCAGAGACCCAGGTTCGATCCCGACTACGGGTGCTGTCTGTACGGAGTTTGTACGTTCTCCCCCCATGACCTGCGTGGGTTTTCTCCGAGATCTTCGGTTTCCTCCCACACTCCAAAGACCTACAGGTTTGTAGGTTAATTGGCTTGGTATAAAATGTAAAATTGTCCCTAGTGTGTGTAGGATAGTGTTAGTGTGCGGGGTGATCGCTGTTTCGAGTGATCAAAGGGCCTGTTTCCACGCTGTATCTCTGAACTAAATTAAACTAAACTAAACATTTCACCCTAGGCATTGGATTGCATTTTGGAGACAAAGTGGGAATAAGTAAGGTGACTAAATGAAATGTTTAGCTGACCTCGAGATGAAATTTCTCCACGATTACTCAATGACAGGAGATGCCTTATGAATGTGAGCTGATTTGTGCTCGAGGCTGAATCATTAGCAACAATAGCCACAATCTTGAATGAGCTGGAGGTATGTCCAGTGAATAGGCTGCCCTCTAGTGCAGCAAATAATTAGCCGGGTGCAAGCATTTAGTTCAGTTTAGTTTAGAGATGCAGTGCGGAAACAGGCCCTTCAGCCCACAGACTCCGTGCTGACCAGCTTTCCCCACACACTACCACTATCCTGCGCACACACACACTACGGATCATTTTACATTTACACCAATCCAATTCATCTACGATCGTGTACATCTTTGGAGTGTGGGAGGAAATCGGAGAAAACCCACGCAGGTCACGGGTAGAACGTGCAAACTCCGTACAGACAGCACCCGTAGTCAGTATCAAACCCAGGTCTCTGGCGCTGTGAGGCAGCAACTCTACTGCTGCGCCACCGTGCCGATCGTGTTCATATTTGATGTGTCCATAAACGTCATCCATTGCGAGCTAGCTCGTGTTCTCGTAATCAGCTGTGGATTTCACCTTCGGGAGATGCAGTGACTGCACCACACGGCAGAAGTGGGCCATTGTCCCTCGGAAAGTCATAAACCCATACGTCACAGGAGCAGAATGAGGCCATTTGGCCCATCGAGTCTACTCCGCCATTCAATCATGGCTGATCTATCTCTCCCTCCTAACCCCATTCTCCTGCCTTCTCCCCGTAACCCCTGACACCCGCACTAATCAAGAATCTATCTCTCTCTGCCTTAAAAATATCCACTGACTTGACCTCCACAGCCGTCTGTGGCAATGAATCCCACAGATTCACCACCCTTTCACCAAAGAGTGGCAGATTGGGTGGAGGAAGTCCACTGGAGGGTTTGACGGGTGGGAAGTTGTCTCAGCTGTGCACTGTGGACTGCAGTGGGGCCGGCAAAGCCCGGTGTGGACATGGCCATCCACAGCAGCCAAGGCAGACACTGTGATGTCTAACCCTGCCACTAGAACCCAGGGCCTGCAGCCCAGAGGGTGGGGTTGCCTGCGTGCTCTGCCTCCCCTCCTTCATCTGCCCCACGCACTGGGCTTTGTGCAAGTCTATGCAGACCGTCACACAAACCAACCTCCCTCCCACCGACTCCATCTACACCTCACGCTGCCTCGGCAAGGCCAGCAGCATAATCAAGGACCAGTCTCACCCCGGCCACTCTCTCTTCTCCCCTCTCCCATCGGGCAAGAGGTACAGAAGTGTGTAAACGCACACCTCCAGATTCAGGGACAGTTTCTTCCCGGCTGTTATCAGGCAACTGAACCATCCAACCACAACCAGAGAGCAGTGCTGAACTACTATCTACCTCATTGGTGACCCTCGGACTATCTATGGCTGGACTTTGCTGGCTTTACCTTGCACTAAACGTTATTCCCTAAACGTGTATCTTTAATGGATTCATTGTAATCATGTATCGTCTTTCCGCTGACTGGTTAGCACGCAACAAAAAGGCTTTTCACTGTATGTAGGAAGGAACTGCAGATGCTGGTTTAAACCGAAGATAGACACAAAATGCTGGAGTAACTCAGCGGGACAGGCAGCATCTCTGGAGAGACGGAATGGGTGATGTTTCGGGTGGAGACCCTTCTTCTTTCACTGTACCTCGGTACACGTGACAATAAACTAAACTGAAAACTGAACTGAACCATGTCTGGACAAGTTAGATGCAGGAAAAATGTTCCCAATGTTGGGGGAGTCCAGAACCAGGGGCCACACATTCTAAGAATAAAGGGGAGGCCATTTAAAACTGAGATGAGAAAAAACTTTTTTCACCCAGAGAGTTGTGAATTTGTGGAATTCTCTGCCACAGAGGGCAGTGGAGGCCAATTCACTGGATGGATTTAAAAGAGAGTTAGATAGAGCTCTAGGGGCTGGTGGAATCAAGGGATATGGATGTGTAATTCTCTGCCTCAGAAGTCAGTGGAGGCCAATTCTCTGAATGCATTCAAGAGAGAGCTAGATAGAGCTCTTAAGGATAGCGGAGTCAGGGGGTATGGGGAGAAGGCAGGAACGGGGTACTGATTGAGAATGATCAGCCATGATCACATTGAAAGGCGGTGCTGGCTCGAAGGGCCGAATGGCCTCCTCCTGCACCTATTGTCTATTGTCTATTGACATGGGGAGAAGGCAGGCACAGGTTACTGAATGTGGACGATCAGCCATTATCACAATGAATGGCGGTGCTGGCTCGAAGGGCCAAATGGCCTCCTCCTGCACCTATTGTCTATGTTTCTATCCCAGGGGAGTCTGTTATAGAGTGGCTTGAGGGGCCATGACGACAGTCTAAGGAGATTGGGTCCCTGAGGACACAATGTGAGTGATCATTAGTCATTGTGCTTCAGCAAACAGGCTGTGTGGCAACAGTTGTCAGCGTCAGCTCATGAATGAACCCTCTCCACGACAGAGCAGTCCCTACCCTGCACGGCTGCCAATTAGCCACCGCTCGTCTCCCCACCAGGACGGCAAGGCCACACACTTGTTTTGCACTTTTGTTGACTGTTGCAAACGATGCTCTTTGTTCCGAAGATAGACACAAAATGCTGGAGTAACTCAGCGGGACAGGCAGCATCTATGGAGAGAAGGAATGGGTGACGTTTTGGGTCACTTTTAGACAATAGACAATAGGTGCAGGAGGAGGCCATTCGGCCCTTCGAGCCAGCACCACCATTCAATGTGATCATGGCTGATCATTCTCAATCAGTACCCCGTTCCTGCCTTCTCCCCATACCCCCTGATTCCGCTATCCTTAAGAGCCCTATCCAGCTCACTCTTGAATGCATTCAGAGAATTGGCCTCCACTGCCTTCTGAGGCAGAGAATTCCACAGATTCACAACTCTCTGACTGAAAAAGTTTTTCCTCATCTCAGTTCTAAATGGCCTACCCCTTATTCTTAAACTGTGACCCCTTGTTCTGGACTTCCCCAACATTGGGAACATGTTTCCTGCCTCTAACGTGTCCAACCCCTTAATAATCTTATACGTTTCGATAAGATCTCCTCTCATCCTTCTAAATTCCAGTGTATACAAGCCTAGTCGCTCCAGTCTTTCCACATATGATAGTCCCGCCATTCCGGGAATTAACCTAGTAAACCTACGCTGCACGCCCTCAATAGCACTTTTCACCCAGAGGCTTGTGAATTTGTGGGATTCTGTGCCACAGAGGGCAGTGGAGGACAATTCACTGGATGAATTTAAAAGAGAGTTAGATAGAGCTCTTGGGGCTAGTGGAATCAAGGGATATGGGGAGAAGGCAGGCACGGGTTACTAATTGTGGATGATCAGCCATGATCACATTGAATGGCAGTGCTGGCTTGAAGGGCCAAATGGCCTCCTCATGCACCTATTTTCTATGTTTCTTCTATGTTTCTATAATCAGAACTGACGCACTGTTGTGAAAAGTGTTTCATTGTCATACCTACCAACGACAGAACAATGCCATTCTCACCTGCTGCTTCTTTACAGGCCCAGAAATGCACAGATAAACATATCAGACTGTCAACCATACAATAAACGATACAATAAATGATACAGTAATCATCAGTAATACTTGGTAACCAGACCAATTGCAAAGCAGGATTCCCCGGTGCAACCAAAGGCACAGTCCAATGAAGATCATAGTTGCTGAGGTTAGATCTCCCCGTGACCTGCGTGGGTTTTCTCCGAGATCTCCGGTTTCCTCCCACACTCCAAAGACGCGCAGGTTTGTAGGTTAATTGGCTTGGTATAAATGTAAAATTGTCCCCAGTTGGGTAGGGTAGTGTCAGTGTGTGGGGACCGCTGGTTCGTGTGGTCTCGGTGGGCCGAAGAGCCTGTTTCCCCACTGTATCTCTCAAGTAAACTAAACTAAACTAGTGTTGTGCATTCTTCAAGACCCAGATGGTTTCTGGGGAAGAAGGTGTTCTTGAACCTGGAGGTCAGGGTGTTTAGGATCCTGTACCTTCTTCCCCATGGTAGCAGCGAGATAGAAACATAGAAACATAGGAAATAGGTGCAGGAGGAGGCCATTCGGCCCTTTGAGCCAGCACCGCCATTCAATGTGATCATGGCTGATCATCCAAAATCAGTACCCCGTTCCTGCCTTCTCCCCATACCCCTTGATTTCATTAGCCCTAAGAGCTGGCTTCTGTGGCAGAGAATTCCACAGATTCACAACTCTCTGGGTGAAAAAGTATTTTCCTCATCTAAATGGCCTCTTATTCTTAAACTGTGTGGCCCCTGGTTCTGAACTTCCCCAACATGGGTAACATTTTTTCCTGCATCTAGCCTGCCCAATCCTTTAAGAATTGTATACGTTTCTGTAAGATCCCCTCTCATCCTTCTAAATTCCAGTGAATACAAGCCCAGTCGACCCATTCTTTCATCATAGTTGTGTAGGAAAATAACTGCAGATGCTGGTACAAATCGAAGGTATCACAAAATGCTGGGGTAACTCAGCAGGTCAGGCAGCATCTGGGAGAGAGGGAATGGGTGACGTTTCGGGTCTCTCCTAGATACTGCCTGACCTGCTGAATTACTCCAGCATTTTGTGGTACATTCTTTCATCATATGTCAGTCCCGCCATTACAGGTATGAGAGCATGGCCAGGGTGGTGTGGGTCTCTGATCGGTAACAAAATGTGGGCAGCATGATTGTTTCAGGTGCAGTTCACTGGTTATGAGCTCAGGAATGACAGATAATTGTTTCAGCAGATCTTTTCTTTGGAACTTGCGTCTAACAAACATGCAGAATTTCTTCAAATGACAGTGGGTCTATTTATGTGACAGTTAAAAATGTGTGTCTCTTACACAAAACATAGCAGCATCTTCAAACATTAGTGCATGTTCTTTGAAAGGTTTGTCATGTGGCACCACATCACAAGATGCGAGAGACGCCATTCTGTTAGTGACTCTTTAATACGTCTTTAAGTTATTGACAATTGTAGAATAGGAGTTTCAGAGAGGAGATTGCTTGGAAAGTGAATAATAGTGACTTGGAAACACAGGCATATTTCACGATCAGACAACATTGCATCCAGCAGAGTTGACAGCTATTAGAGTGGACACACAACCTTGCTTCCAAATTCATGAATGTCAGATGAGTTAATAGTGATTCAAAGTACTTAGACCATGCCAACTGGTCAGACTGGGCTTAGTATTAAACCCCACCACTGATTCATTGAGCAGAGCAATAGAACAGAAATGCTCAATGTTTATATGTTAAATCTTTGTTCAAGTCTACAAAATCATGAGAGGAATAGATCGGGCAGATGCACAGAGTCTCTTGCCCAGAGTAGGGGAATCGAGGACCAGAGGACATAGGTTCAAGGTGAAGGGAGAAAGATTTAATAGGAATCTGAGAGGTAACGTTTTCACACAGAGGGTGGTGGGTGTATGGAACTGGCTGCCAGAGGAGTTTGTTGAGGCTGGGACTATCCCATTGTTTAAGAAACAGTTGGACAGGTGTGTGGGGGTAGGACAGGCTTGGAGGGTTATGGACCAAGCACAGGCAAGTGGGACTTGGGTAGCTGGGACATTGTTGGCCAGTGTGGGCGAGTTGGGCCGAAGGGACTGTTTCCACACTGTATCAATCTGTGACTCCATGACTCTAAGTCATTCATAGCAAAGAGAGGGTGAGAGAGGGAGAGGGTGAGAAGGGAGAGAGAGATAGAGGGAGAGAGGGAGAGAGAGAGAGAGAGAGAGGGAAAGTGAGATGGGGTTGGAGGGGGAGAGGGGGAACGAGAGAGGCAGGGAGCAGGGAAGAGGGGAGAGTGAGATAAAGGGAGGGGGGAATGGAGAGAGGGAGTGGTATACATTCAATCGTTCAGCAAATCTACTGTTGCTGAGCAGTCAAAGTCACCTTGATGGTTGGCTCTCTCTGAGTAAGATCCACTTCCTTTCACTGACGAACTCAAAATATCACAGCATTTATTTTCAAGTTTACAGCGATTTCTGACTGTCATTAAGAATGTAAATTGAGGCAATTCCAGTCGTTTACACCGGCCCCGAATCGGCAGCATGAATCGATGAAGAGATTCCCAGGAAACGTATCTACAAGGGGCGGCACGGTGGTGCAGCGGGTAGAGCTGCTGCCTAACAGCGCCAGGGACACAGGTTCCATCCTGACCACGGGTGATGTCCGTATGGAGTTTGTACGCCCTCCCCGTGGCCTGCGTGGGTCTTTTCCGGTTTCCTCCCTCACTCCAATGACATGCAGGTTTGTTGCTTAATTAACTTTGGTAAAATTGTCCCCAATGTGTGTCGGGTAGAGTCAGTGTGCGGGGATCGCTGGTCGGCACGGGCTCGACGGGCCGAAGGGCCTGTTTCTGCGCTGTATCTCTCAGGCTATTAAGGATTGTAAAGTAAGAAGGAAGCGCTGCAGTGTTGATGCCTGAGGTGGTGGTGAACAGGGTCCACAAGACGTCTTCAATAGACAACAGACAATAGGTGCAGGAGGAGGCCATTCGGCCCTTCGAGCCAGCACCGCCATTCAATGTGATCATGGCTGATCATTCTCAATCTGTACCCCGTTCCTGCCTTCTCCCCATACCCTCTGACTCCGCTATCCTTAAGAGCTCTATCTAGCTCTCTCTTGAATGCATTCAGAGAATTGGCCTCCACTGCCTTCTGAGGCAGAGAATTCCACAGATTCACAACTCTCTGACTGAAAAAGTTTTTCCTCATCTCAGTTCTAAATGGCCGACCCCTTATTCTAAAACTGTGGCCCCTTGTTCTGGACTCCCCCAACATTGGGAACATGTTTCCTGTCTCTAATGTGTCCAACCCCTTAATAATCTTATATGTTTCGATAAGATCCCCTCTCATCCTTCTAAATTCCAGTGTATACAAGCCTAGTCGCTCCAGTCTTTCAACATATGACAGTCCCGCCATTCCTGACGCATACGTAGGAGGAGAAATGCATTTACATTTCCCTCTAGCCCCCTCTCACCTTCCTTCCTCAGGTCTCTGTCCCCCAACTGTCTAGACGTCTCTCTGAAACACCCACGTCATCTAAATACTAAAGCAGTTGAAGCAAACACTGCTCCCCAGGAAGCTGACAGACTCGTGGTGCCTGACTCACTCCCTGCCCCACAACACAGCCCACGTCCCCACTAACCACTGGAGGCACCTTACTGTCGGCCCTCATATTCAGCAAGGGTTGAGTTCAGTTGAGCTGAGTTGAGTTCTGTTTAGTTTAGTTTAGTTTAGTGAGGAACTGCAGATGCTGGTTTACACCAAAGGTAGACACAAATTGCTGGAGTAACTTCTGAAGAAGGGTCTCGACCGGAAAAGTCACCTATTCCTTTTCTCCAGAGATGCTGCCTGACCCGCTGAGTTACTCCAGCACTCTGTGAAACGTCACCTATCCATGTTCTCCACAGATGCTGCCTGACCCGCTGAGTTACTCCAGCACTCTGTGAAACGTCACCTATCCATGTTCTCCACAGATGCTGCCTGACCCGCTGAGTTACTCCAGCACTCTGTGTCTGTCTTAGTTGACTTTAATTTTAATTCAATTTACAGTTTAGTTTCTTGTGACAATGTGCCGAGGTGGAGTGAATGGCATTTGTTGCGTGCGATCCAGTGGTGAGGGGTTAAAGTGGCCCCTGGTCTGCATTCAGCTCCATCCTGTGCACTCGAGGCAGCGAGCAACCAAGTGCGAGGAAGGCAGGATGATTGAACACAGCTGCTGCAAGCAGAACCATAATTCCTCACCACCAGTCTGTCAGCAACCCTGGCTGGCTCTAATCCCACTTCTGCAAGTCAAACCAGGAGGGAGGTTCCTACCTGCGGGGAGCGGCCCTGGTGAGATTTATATCTGACATAACTTAGAAACATCGACAATAGGTGCAGGAGGAGGCCATTTGGCCCCTCGGGCCAGCACCGCCATTCGATGTGATCACGGCTGATCATCCAAAATCAGTACCCCGTTCCTGCCCTCTCCCCATATCCCTTGAAGGCAGTGGAGGCCAATTCTCTGAATGCATTCAAGAGAGAGCTAGATAGAGCTCTTAAGGATAGCGGAGTCAGGGGGTATGGGGAGAAGGCAGGAACGGGGTACTGATTGAGAATGATCAGCCATGATCACATTGAATGGCGGTGCTGGCTCGAAGGGCCGAATGGCCTCCTCCTGCACCTATTGTCTATTGTCTATTGATTCCGTTAGCACCAAGAGCCACAACCAACTCTCTTGAATACATCCAGTGAATTGACCTCCACTGCCTTCTGTGGCAGAGAATTGCACAGATTCACGACTTTCTGGGTGAAAAAGTTGTTCCTCATCTCCGTTCTAAATGGCCGACCCCTTATTCTTAAACTGTGGCCCCTGGTTCTGGACCCCCATGGGGGACATGTTTCCTGCATCTAGCCTGCCCAATCCTTTAAGAATGTTACATGTTTCTATAAGATCCCCTCTCATCCTTCTAAATTCCAATGAATACAAGCCCAGTCGACCCATTCTTTCGCTAAATGTTGTACCCTTTATCCTGTATCTGGCTTGGTCATGTTCTCCACCGCCGCTCCGTGATGTTAGAGTTCAGTTTATTGTCACGTGTACCGAGTGAAAAGCTTTTGTTGCGTGCTAACCAGTCAGCGGAAAGACAATACATGATTACAATCGAGCCGTCCACAGTGGACAGATACATGGTAAGGGAATAACGTTTAGTGCGAGGTAAAGCAAGTAACGTCCGATCAAAGATAGTCCGAGGGTCACCAATGAGGTAGATAGTAGTTCAGCACTGCTCTCTGGTTGTGGTAGGACGGTTCAGTTGCCTGATAACAGCCGGGAAGAAACTGTCCCTGAATCTGGAGGTGTGCGTTTTCACACTTCTGTACCTCTTGCCCGATGGGAGAGGGGAGAAGAGGGAGTGGCCGGGGTGAGACTGGTCCTTGATGATGCTGCTGGCCTTGCCGAGGCCAATTTAATTTAGTTTAGTTTATAAATACAACAGGGAAACAGGCCCTTCGGCCCACCGAGTCCATGCCGATCATTGATCACCCATTCACACTAGTTCCATGTTACCAACTTTTTCATCCACTCCCTGCACATTAGGGGCAATTTTAACAAGACTAATTAACCTACAAACCCGCCCATTTTTGGAATGTGGGAGGAAACCCACGCGGTCACAGGGAGAACCTGCAAACTCCACACGGACAGCACCCGAGCTCAGGATCGAACCTGGCTCTCGTGCTGTGGGGCAGCTGCTCCACTCAATGCACCACACTAATGTAGAAACAAAGAACTGCAGGTGCTGGTTTATACCAAAGATAAACACAAAGTGCTGGAGTAACTCAGCGGGTCAGGCAGCATCTGTGGAGAACATGGATAGGTGACGTTTCAGGTCAGGATGAAACATCTCCTATTCCTTTCCAGTGATGCTGCCTGATCCACTGAGTTACTCCTGCATTTTGTGTCTATCTTTTGCATCAATTTAATATTGTTTAACAGTAGACAATAGACAATAGGTGCAGGAGGAGGCCATTCGGCCCTTTGAGCCAGCACCGCCATTCAATGTGATCATGGCTGATCATTCTCAATCAGTACCCCGTTCCTGCCTTCTCCCCATACCCCCTGACTCCGTTATCCTTAAGAGCTCTATCTAGCTCTCTCTTGAATGCATTCAGAGAATTGGCCTCCACTGCCTTCTGAGGCAGAGAATTCCACAGATTCACAACTCTCTGGGTGAAAAAGGTTTTTCCTCATCTCAGTTCTAAATGGCCGACCCCTTATTCTTAAACTGTGGCCCCTTGTTCTGGACTCCCCCAACATTGGGAACATGTTTCCTGCCTCTAACGTGTCCAACCCCTTAATAATCTTATACGTTTCGATAAGATCTCCTCTCATCCTTCTAAATTCCAGTGTATACAAGCCTAATAATAATGCTTTCCTGAATAATTACAGCAATATTTATTTAAACAGTCAAATGCAGAGAGAACAAACCTTTACCTGAGCAATGGGTTGTTCCCACGCTGCAGTGTGTGTAACCAGAGTGTGGAGGTATAACTGTAACTGATGGGGATGTTCATAAGTTCTTAAGAGATAGGAGCAGAATTAGGCCATTCAGCTCCGCCATTCACTCATGGCTGATCTGTCTTTCCCTCTCATCCCCATCCTCCTGCTTTTCCACACAACCCCTGACACCTGCACTAATCAAGAATCTATCTATCTCTGCCCTACAAATTGACTTGGCCTCCACAGCCGTCTGTGGCAATATATTCCACAGATTTACCACCCCCTGTCAAAAGAAAATTCCTCCTCATCTCCTTCCTAAAAGAACGTCCTTTAATCCTGAGGCTGTGCCCTCTGGTCCTGGACTCTCCCACCGGTGGAAACATCCTCTCCACATCCACTCTATCCAGGCCTTTCTCTATTCAAAAGTTTTAATGAGGTCCCCCCTCATTGTTCCAAACTCCAGCGAGTACAGGCCCAGTGCCGACCAACTCTCATCGTACGTTAACCCACCCACTCCTGGGATCGTTCCCGTAATCATGTCTTTGATGGAACCGTTCAAATGACACTTTACGGGGATTCACAAATCAAATTACTTCAGTCAGACTAAAATCTCAGTCACCTTTTTTACCTTAAAAACCTCCAACTTTAAATGTTCTGCTGCCAGGTGGCCGAGGCTAGTCCCTGTCGCTGCTCACATCTGTCTTAGATCCACATCTGTAGTTTGTAAATGGGGAGATCAGTTCAGTTCCCCCACAGCACTTGACTGAAGGGCACAGACTGACATACAGCCCCCCTGACAATGATACTAAGTGTGGAGGAAGGAACTGCTGATGCCGACTTACACCGAAGATAGACACAAAATGCTGGAGTAACTTTAAGGAATGGGTGACGTTTCAGGTCGAAACCCTTCTGGTTAGGATAAGGGAAACGAGAGATATAGACTGGAGAAGGGTCTCGACCCGAAACATCACCCATTCCTTCTCTCCAGAGATGCTGCCTGACCTGCTGAGTTGCTCCAGCATTTTGTGTCTACCTTCGAGAGATATAGACTTATCCATAACCAGTCTGAAGAAGGGACTCGACCCGAAACGTCACCCATTCCTTCTCTCCAATGATTCTAGTTGGTCGTGGGGCCTTTAAATATTGGAGGGATTCATTGTTATTGGTTTTGTTCTCAAGGAGAGGGAGAGATGTGGGCAGTGCTCTGGTTCATTCACTTCTGTTGTTCACCCTCTCCTTGCTGGGACCCAGATACTTGCTCAGGTCTACAAACCCCACAGCAGAAGCATCCACGTCGCGGGGCTGGAAGCTGTAAGTGCCCTGAGCTCATTCTGCTACCACCACCATCTACTGTACAAGTGATGGGTCCACTCATTGTCGCCGGAAGCTTCTGCCCTTTGTAGGACGGACGGTGACAGTGACGTAACATTTGAAACATGGATGGTGGACACGAAAGAAGAAGTCTGGTCTACATTGCTGGCACAGGCCACCCAGCACTGATTCATGATAAAACCTAGACTCTAACTATTCAGCCACACCTTACTATGAGGGCAGGTGAGGCACAAGGTGTGGTCAGGCTGGAGAGAGTGCTGGGGAGATCAATACCTTTTGATCTTCTTGGTTGTGGGCTGTGGAGGACAAGTCAGTGGATAGTTTTAAGGTGGAGATTGATAGATTCCTGATTAGTACGGGTGTCAGGGGTTACGGGGAGAAGGCAGGAGAATGGGGTTAGGAGGGAGAGATAGATCAGCCGTGATTGAATGGCGGAGTGGACTCGATGGGCTGAATGGCCTCAATATGCTCCTAGAACTGATGAACTGATGAATGCTGAATGGATGGAGGGACGGATGGAGAAAGGGAGGGAGGGAGGGACAGGGGGAGGGAGGAAGGGAAGGAGGGAGGAGGAAAGGGAGGGACGGAGGGAGGGAGAAAGGGAAGGAGGGAGGGAGGAAGGAAGAGAGGGATGGAGGGAGGGAGGGAGGGCCAGAGGGAGGGATGGAGGGAGGGAGGGAGGGAGGGAGGGAGGGAGGGATGGAGGGAGGGATGGAGGGATGGAGGGATGGAGGGATGGAGGGAGGGAGGGAGGGAGGGCCAGAGGGATGGAGGGAGGGAGGGAGGGAGGGAGGGAGGGCCAGAGGGAGGGAGGGAGGGATGGAGGGAGGGAGGGAGGAAGGGAGGGAGGGAGGAAGAGTATTAGACTGCCAGTCAGGGATGTGTTGGGAGGCAACATCTGGGTGATAGAACCGCTGTTATGAGCGGACTAACTCTCAGCTAAATCAGCGATGACAGAGTGCAATTGAAGCTTGTCTTGTGGCAGCTGCCATTGGAGTTGCAGGCGAGGGGGGAACCTGATTTACAGCCTCCGCAGTTCGCCAAGTCTTCGGTGACATCGCAAATAATGTCATCTGCTCGGCTGCCAGCAAATCACACGACCCACCCATGCAAAGCAAGCTCGCAACCAAGTATCACGTCCCCACTATGTTCCCATTACACAAGGCAATACAAGGTAGGCGCAGAGTGCTGGAGTAACTCAGTGGGTCAGGCAGCATCTGTGGAGAGAAGGGATGGGTGGCCTATTGGACTTCTTCAGACTGAGAGTCAGAGGAGAGGGGAACAAGAGATATGAAAAGGGTAAGGAATGAAATCAAGTCCCTTTTATCATTTATCTGATAGTTATGTCTGTTGTCCCCAAAGTGCGGAGACCAATGATTGTTGTCAATGCTGTTCTCCTGGATGATGCACAGGAACGTACCAGCAAAGTGTTCCCCCGACCAAACTCACAATGGAAAGTAATCATTGGGTTACCGAGTCTTCACTTGAACCATCCTCAGTGTCCGTGACATTAGACCTACTCAAATATCAATGCAGACAAGAGCCCATGCCACTCCTCCTTATTCCTGTAACTATCCGGGCAGTTCCTCAACTACAAGGGCCCCACACTGACCTCTCTGTCCTGGGCCTCCTCCATTGTCAGAGTGAGGCCCAGCGCAAATTGGAGGAACAGCACCTCGTATTTCACTTGGGTAGTTTACACCCCAGCGGTACCAACATTGACTTCTCTATCTTCAAGTACCCCTTGCTTTCCCTCTCTCCCCGAGTCTCTGACTAGTTTCACCGTCCTCCTGATTCATTTTACTGATTGAGTGCCTCGTTGTCTCCTCACCCTCAACCAACAATGAACCATTCTACATGTAAGAAAATAACTGCAGATGCTGGTACAAATCAAAGGTATTTATTCACAAAATGCTGGAGTAACTCAGCAGGTCAGGCAGCATCTCAGGAGAGAAGGAATGGGTGACGTTTCGGGTCGAGACCCTCCTTCAGGCCCAAACGTCACCCATTCCTTCTCTCCTGAAATGCTGCCTGACCTGCTGAGTTACTCCAGCATTTTGTGAATATGAACCATTCTACAATTCCTTGAACAGCATCTGCTTTGATCTGTCGTTTTCACACCTTACCCCTCTACATCTCTAGTTTCTCTCTCCCCTGACTCTCAGTCTGAAGTTGGGTCTCGACCCGAAACGTCACCCATTCCTTCTGTCCAGAGATGCTGCCTGTCCCGCTGAGTTACTCCAGCACTTTGCTTCTATCTTTGGTGTAAACCAGCATCTGCAGTTCCTTCTGACACAATGAGATTCACCTAGTTTTAACATCGTGTCTTGGTGTGACTAATGATTGCTATTTCTGTTTCTGAAGCTCTTCCGACTGGAATATAGTAAGATAAATTGGGGTCAGAGTGTGATAGATATTTTCCCTGCCATGCACTTTTATTAATGTATACAGACATTCTGACAGATTTGCAGGTGCAAAGACAACACAATAATTGCTGTAACATTAAGTGTTGTTACAAATGACACCCCAAATGCTGCAAACTGGTGTGCCAGCATTTCAAGTAAACTTTTGGTTAAACAATACATGTAATTTGTGCAGAAGCCTTACAACATGAAAATAATTATGGCTAGATCTTTACCTTTTTTTATTCACTATCCTTCAGTCTGAAAGCTGGAGTGACATTTTTAAAATGAGCGTTGTACATTTGATATAAGACAATAACTGCAGATTTTGCAAAGAGCTTTCTGAAGTTCAACTTGCCGACCCGATGTTTGGAGATTCCTTCTCCTGGAATAGATTTCCCTATTTCAGTTAAATTAGTGACAGTTTACCAGATTTAGCTGTGTGGCACAGACCACTTTGTTTTCATTTGAGTCATTGAGTTATAGAACTGCACAGCTGTACAAGATGGAAACAGGCCCTTCGGCCCACATCTCCATGCCCACCAAGTTGAGGTTGAGGATCAGCTTTGATCTTACAGAATGGTGCCCGGCCTTAAACGGCCAAACGACCTGTCCTCTTCTGCTTCGTGATTAAGTGATCAATAGACAATAGGTGCAGGAGTAGACCATTCAGCCCTGATTCAATCTGATCATGGCTGATCATCTGATCATGGCTGATCATGGATCAGGATCAGGAGTAGACCATTCAGCCCTGATTCAATCTGATCATGGCTGATCATCTGAAATCAGTATAAGAAAATAACTGCAAATGCCGGTACAAATCGAAGGTATTTATTCACAAAATGCTGGAGTAACTCAGCAGGTCAGGCAGCATCTTGGGAGAGAGGGAATGGGTGACGTTTCGGGTCGAGACCCTTCAGTCTGAAGAAGGGTCTCGACCCACATCTGAAATCAGTGCCCCGTTCCTGCTTTTTCCACCCATATCTCTTAATTTCTTTAGCCCCAAGAGCTAAATCTAACTCTCCCACCGAGTCCACACCGACCACCGATCTCCCGTTCACACAAGGTTCATGTTATCCCACTTTCTCATCCACTCCCTACACACTAGGGGGCAATTTACAGAGGGGCCGATTAACCCACAAACCCGCACGTCTTTGAAATGTGGGAGGAAACAGGAACACCCGGAGGAAACCCACACGGTCACGGGGAGAACTTGCAAACTCCCCACAGACAGCGGCCGAGGTCAGGATTGAACCCTGGTCTCTGGCGCTGTGAGGCAGCAGCTCTACCCATCCCTGTTCTTATACCAAGAAAATGGTGTGTGTGATCCCAGCAGAAAGTGGGAACCCAGGTCGAAACCAAGGTGAGACGTTGGCCAACAGAAGTGCAGATACGTAGTTGACATCACATCACAGGTACGCAGATGGGGTGGTCAAGAAGGCTTTCAGCACATTGGCTTTCACCAGTCAGAGCATTGAGTGTAGATGATGGGAGATAATAGACAATAGGTGCAGGAGGCGGCCATTCGGCCCTTCGAGCCAGCACCACCATTCAATGTGATCATGGCTGATCATTCTCAATCAGTACCCCGTTCCTGCCTTCTCCCCATACGCCCTGACTCCGCTATCCTTAAGGTCATGTTACAGCACTTTGTGCTTTATTTAAGATTCCCAGGTGGAGGGAGTTTCCCTTATAAAGACTATTCCTAACAAGGTTTTTGCATTGCAGATATATTTGGACATAGGCCGTGTGTTGTCACTGTTAGTTAGTGTACAGCAGAAACTTCACAGAGTCCATGGAGCTGGTGAGGAGAGGATACAGGTCAATGTAAATTACATTATAAACGTCACAGCAAATGTATCGGCATGACGATATCTTGCAATTTCATTTTCATTCTCTGCAATAGGATCGTTGTAAAGGTCACACTTTTATTTGGTGCAGTCTTTCTGCATTTTCAAAAGGTTCCCGATTAGAGTCTAAACTGAGGTTTCAGTCTCTGCAGAGCAGAATAGTTTGCAGTCTGCACCAGACTAGTGGGCGTTTAGTTCCAGGGAGGGGTGGGACAGACTTTCATTGTTTTCTCTCAAACGCCAGAGTTTGCGGGGGGTAGACCTGACAGAGATGTATAAAATTACAACTTCATAAGTGATAGGAGCAGAATTAGGCCATTCGGCCCATCACGTCTACTCCGCCATTCAATCACGGTTGATCTATCTCTCCCTCCTAACCCCATTCTCCTGCCTTCTCCCCATAACCCCTGACACCCGCACTAATCAAGGATCTATCTATCTCTGCCTTAAAAATATCCACTGACTTGTGGCCTCCACAGCCGTCTGTGGCAAAGAATTCCACAGATTCACCGCCCTCTGACTGAAGAAATTCCTCCTCATCTTTTTAAAGGTACATCCTTTTATTCTGAGACTGTGACCTCTGGTCCTAAACTCTCCCCCAGGGGGGAGTGTTTTACACTGAGGGTGGTGGGGGCCTTATTCAGGGGTGGGGGTGGAGGCAGTTACGATAGTAGCGTCTAAGGGACTTTTTGACATGAATGTGCAGGATAAAACTAGAAGGCCAAACGTTAAGATGGCCGAACTCAGCGGGTCAGGCAGCATCTCTGGAGAAAAGGAATTAGTGATGTTTCAGGTCGAGACTCTTCTTCAGACTCTGTGGTGGGCATGGCCAAAGTGGGCCGAAGGGCATGTTTCCATGCTGCACAGCTCGATGGCACGGCAATATAATGGGAAGCTTTCCGCCTGCCTGAGAGAGCTGTCAGCACCTTGCACATGGACACCTTCTATAAGTGAGGACCTTGCAAGGCAGTGAACCTCCCCCCAACAGTCCAGCCCCTTCCTGGAGATTCAGAGATCAGTTGTACGACCTGCCCACCTGCTTTGGGAAAGGAAGAGAGGCAGTGTCAATGGCTGGATAGAGTCACAGAGCTGTACAGCATGGAAACAGGCCCTTCGGCCCACCTGGTCCATACTGGCCAGGTCGGTATATTGGGCTAGTTCTATTCGCATGTAATTGACCCACATCCTTCTACACCATCCACCCCCCCTCCTCCCTTCCCAGTGCCCCACCTGGACTCACACCTATTTCTTCCCCCTCACCCTCCCCCTTCCACCACCATTCCATCATCTGGCTTCACAATTCTCACTTTACTTATCTGTATCGCAGTGGAATAATGAAGTTGTAGACTTGGTTAGTTTAGAGATACATCGCGGAAACAGGCCCTTCGGCCCACTGAGTCCGTGCCGACCGGCGATCCCCGCACACTAACACTATCCCACACACACTAGGGACAATTTACAATTTTACCAAAGCCAATGAACCTACAAACCCGCACGTCTTTGGAGTGTGGGAGGAAACCGGAGCACCCGGAGAAAACCCACGCAGGTCACGGGGAGAACGTACAAACTCCATACAGGCAGCACCTGCAGTCGGGATGGAACCCGGGTCTCTGGCGCCGTGAGGCAGCAGCTCTACCCGCTGCGAGCTTTCCCTGTCACTCACCACTCCCACGTTGAAGATGAAGGTGGGTTTACTGGAGCCAGAAGGTACTTCAAAGATTTGTTATCAACAAAAATGTGACACAGCCTCACTCGTGACTAAACCTCTTACGGAGAGGATTGTGGTTGTCGTGAGGGAAAACATTAATGACAATATTTCAAAGGAGCGCTCTCAGATGTCGTCTGCTAGCTCCGTGATCTTGCATGAAAGACTCGTGTACGAGAGGGCAATGGATCGATGGTGCAATCCAGCACAATCACTGAGCAGGGAAGTATCACACTCAGGCAGAGCCAGCAGTAACACAACAACTCAGCAGGTCAGGCAGCATCCGTGGAGCAGAGTGGACAGACAGTGTGGTCGGTCTTGACCCTTCTTCAGGCTGATGGAGTGGAGAGTGAAGGGAGGAAAAAGGCCACCAAGTGATAGATGGATACTTGTGAGGGGTGGGGGGGTTAATTGGCCGATTTAGTTTAGTTTACATTTGAGGTACAGCTTGGTAACAGGCCCTTCAGCCCACCGAGTCCGTACCGACCAGCGATCCCCGCACACTAACACTATCCTACACACACTAGGGACAATTTACACACACACCAAGCAAATTAACCTACAAACCTGCACGTTCCTAAATGATAGGAGCAGAATTAGGCCATTCGGCCCATCAAGTCTACTCCAACATTCAATCATGGCTGATCTATCTTTCCCTCTTAAACCACTTAGTTTAGTGATACAGTGTGGAAACAGGCCCTTCAGCCCACCGAGTGTGCACCGACCAGCGATCCCCACACACTAACACTATCCTACACACACCAGGAACAATTTTCACATGTACACCAAGCCAATTAACCTACAAACCTGTACGTCTTTGGAGTGTGGAAGGAAGATGAAGATCTTGGAGGAAACCCACGCAGGTCACGGGGAGAACGTACAAAGGCCGTAGTCAGGATTGAACCCGGGTCTCTGGCGCTCTGAGGCAGTAGCTCTACTGCTGCGTCACCGTGCCGCCCTAATTAGTAGAAGTGGGTGGGGGAGAGAAGGGTGGAGGTAGCAACCAGAGCTGGAGGTGGTAAGTGGAGATGACAAAAGGCTTGAGACAGATCTGGTCTAAAGAAGAGTCCCAACCCAAAACATCTATCCATCCCACCCCACCCCACCCCACCCCACCCCACCCCACCCCACCCCACCAATGCTGCCTGACCCACTGAGTTCCTCCAGCACTTTTTGTCTATCTTCTGTTTAAACCAGCATCTGCAGTTCCTTCCTACACAGAGAAACTGAGGGTAGATTAGTGTGAAGGTAGACACAGAATGTTGGAGTAACTCAGCGGGACAGGCAGCTTCTCTGGAGAGAAGGAATGGGTGAAGTTTCGGGTCGAGACCCGTCTTCAAAATGAGAGTCAGGGGGGAGGGAGATATGGACGGGTAAGGTGTGGAAACGACAGATCAAAGGGGACGATGTTCAATGGTGCATTGTTAGCTGAAGGGAAGGTGAGGCACACAATCAGTGATAGTTAATCAGGGGGCAGTGGAACTAGTGGGAGAATGTGGATGGGGGAGGGAGGGAGGGATGGATTACTACATTGTGAATCCATCAGCTGGTGACTGTGTGGGTTGTGTAGAGAGTAATGGAGCTGGGAGAGACGCAGGCAGTGAGTCTGGAGACAGAGGTACCTGGAGCCAAGACTGTGCTGCGGATCGCTCGACATTACTCAGCGTGGCAGAGTCCGCAGCCATCCCTCACTGTCTGCCATGTGTGGGCATCACTCACCCCTGCCAAGGTCAGCCTGCCATCGATCCCTCTCTCACCCCCACCCCCTCACTGGGCAGGCGGGCGGGCGGGCGAGAGGCAGACTGCAATACACCTGCAGGAAGGAACTGCAGACGCTGGTCTAAACCGAAGACAGACACAAAATGCAGGAGTAACTCAGCGGGACAGGCAGCATCTCTGGAGAGAAGGAATGGGTGACTTTTCGGGGAGGGGGGAGTGGGAGGGGGGAGGGGGGGAGTGAGGGAGGGGGGAGTGGGGATGGGAGGGGGGAGAGAGGAGGGGGGAGTTGGGAGGGAGTAGGGAGGGGGGAGTGTGGTGGGGGGGAGGGAGGGAGGGAGAGGGAGGGTGCAGGGAGGAGGGAGGGAGGGAGGGAGGGAGGGAGGGAGGGAGGGAGGGAGGGAGGGAGGGAGGGAGGGAGGGAGGGAGGGAGGGAGGGAGGGAGAGAGGGAGGGAGGGAGGGAGGGAGGGAGGGAGGGAGGGAAGGGGGAGGAGGGGGAGGAGGAGGAGGAGGAGGAGGAGGAGGGAGGGGGAAGGGAGGGAGGGAGGCATTGAGACCGTGCTGCAGCACAACCCTTGAAGGAAGGAGCAAGCTTCACAGGTTAATTAATGTCTTCAGTTGTTTGAAATAACGTCGAGTTTTGGCGCACCATGAAAGCCGATGATCAAAGATCACACGACAGCAAAGCCAGGATATGCCTGAGTGTACTCTCGCATCGAGCTGTCAAAGGTGCAGCTTTTCATTTTGCATTCGAGGTTTAGTTTAGAGCTACAGCACAGAAACAGGCCCTTCGGCCCACCGAGTCCGTGCTGACCAGCGATCCCCGCACACTAACATAGATTGTTGATCAGTGCGGGTGTCAGGGGTTATGGGGAGAAGGCAGGAGAATGGGGTTAGGTGAGAGAGATAGATCAGCCATGATTGAATGGCAGAGTAGACTTGATGGGCCGAATGGCCTAATTCTGCTCCTATTCGTTATGACCTTATGACTATCCTACACACACCAGCCAATTAACCTACAAACCTTCGCACGTCTTTAAAGCACCTCGTTCCATACACCCACCAAGCTTTATGTTAAAAAAAACACTTCAGATTCCTATTAAATTTTCCCCCCCTCACCTTAAACCTATGTTCTCTGGTTCTCGATTCCGCTACTCAGGGCAAGAGATTCTGTGCGTCCACTCAATCTATTCCTCTCCTGATTTTGTACACCTCTATAAGATCACCCCTCATCCTCCTGTGCTCCAAGGAGTAGAGTCCCAGCCTGCCCCAACCTGAGTTGTCAGATGAACAACACAGTGTTTATTCTGTAGAAAACACAACCTCTGACCCACAAGCACGGCTCAGAGCTGGGCCATCCTACAGGATTTAGTTTGGTTTAGTTTAGAGATACAGCGCGGAAACAGGCCCTTCGGCCCACCGAGTCCGTGCCGGCCAGCGATCCCTGCACACTAACACTATCCTACACACACACGAGGGATAATTCTACAGTTCTGCCCAGCCAATTGAACTACAAACCTGCACGTCTTTGGAGTGTGGGAGGAAACCGAAGATCTTGGAGAAAACCCACACAGGTCACGGGGAGAACGTGCAAACTCCGTACAGACAGCACCCGTAGTCAGGATCGAACCCGGGTCTCTGACGCCTTGAGGCAGCAACTCTGCCGCTGCGCCGCCCCGAGTTTAGTTCAGTTGATTGTCATGTGTACTGAGGTACAGTGAAAAGCTTTAAGCCCTGGCAGTAATTATCACCAAACACTTGTCCTCCACCGCTGCCTGCTGCTGCACACCGCGTCCAGCCCACGCGCTCGGTCTCTTGGAGCTCAGCTCAAGAGCCTTCCATCAACCACTGTGTCTACCCCTCCACCACTAGGGTCGCCAACCGTCCCGTATTAGCCGGGACATCCCGTATTTTGGGCTAAATCAGTTTGTCCCGTACGGGACCGCCCTTGTCCCGTATTAGTAGGGTTGCCAACTTCCTCACCCCCAAATAAGGGACAAAGGGTGACGTCACCGCCCCGCGCCCCACGTGATCTCACCCAGCCAGCGGCCACGTGCTCCCGCTCCACCAATGGCGGCCGCCCGGGCCGGGAGCACGTGGGCGCTGGCTGGGTGAGGTCGCATGGGGCGCGGGGCAGTGACGTCACCCTTTGTCCCTTATTTGGGAGCGAGGAAGTTGGCAACCCCTACCGCAAGGACACGTGCAGCAGCGCATGGGAGCACCACCGCCCGGTGGAGACACGAGGGACTGCAGGTGCTGGAACCTGGAGCATGAAACGCAAAGTGCTGGAGGAACCCAGTGGGTCAGGCAGCATCTGTGGAGAGAATGGACAGACGATGTTTTTTGGTCAAGACCCTTCATCCATCCCTCCACAGATGCTATCTTCTTACTACTTCAGTCTAAAGACACATCCATGTTCTCCACAGATGCTGCCTGACCCGCTGAGTTACTCCAGCACTACGTTTGTAGACCAGGAGAGGGCGCCAATCGTACATGAATCTGCCTTCATATCATATCATATCATATATATACAGCCGGAAACAGGCCTTTTCGGCCCACCAAGTCCGTGCCGCCCAGCGATCCCCGCACATTAACACTATCCTACACCCACTAGGGACAATTTTTACATTTACCCAGCCAATTAACCTACATACCTGTACGTCTTTGGAGTGTGGGAGGAAACCGGAGCACCCGGAGGAAACCCACTCGGGTCACGGGGAGAACGTGCAAACTCCACACACAAAGACAGAAGCCGTAGTCAGGATGGAACCCGGGTCTCTGGCGCTGTGAGGCAGCAACTCTACCCACCTGGCACCAGCCTGCCTCTGTGGGAGGGACAGGGTGGAAGGGCCGACGAAGATTACAATCCTGAAACCTCCACACGTACTGAATGGAGGGCAATCTTGCTCATACATACACTATCACCGATTTATACACAGTCCTGACAGCAGCAGAAATAATGACTCCTGAGTGGCAGAGGGTGATTTCTCCAACAATGCATCGTACCTCGTTAAGAACACGGGAGATTTATTTTTAAAAGCACTGAAACTTTCACACATTGTGCCTGCTGTTAATCTTAATTTTCCTCTCAGCACGGCACGCTGATGCTGCTAAAGACACCAAACGTAGTTGTGTAGCAATCACTCACCTTCCAAATGCCCAAGTTCACAAGTTTCACAAGTTATCGGAGTAGAATTAGGCCATTCAGCCCATCGAGTCTACCCCGCCATTCAATCATGGCTGATCTATCTCTCCCTCCTAACCCCATTCTCCTGCCTTCTCCCCATAACCCCTGACACCCGTTCTAATCAAGAATTTGTCTATCTCTGCCTTAAAAATATCCACTGACTTGGCCTCCACAGCCCTCTGTGGCGATGAGTTCCACAGATTCACCACCCTCTGACTAAAGAAGTTCCTCCTCACCACCTTTCTAAAAGAGCGCCCTTTAATTCTGAGGCTGTGCCCTCTGGTCCTAGACTCTCCCACCAGTGGAAACATCCTTTCTAGAATTCTAGAATCAAATGAAACTCTATTCCATTGACATGTACAATCCTGAAATGGATTTAATAATAATTAGAATAATAATGCATTTTATTTATATA
This sequence comes from Rhinoraja longicauda, assembly GCF_053455715.1. Lineage (NCBI taxonomy): Eukaryota > Metazoa > Chordata > Chondrichthyes > Rajiformes > Arhynchobatidae > Rhinoraja > Rhinoraja longicauda. The sequence continues at coordinate 1,124,637 of NC_135979.1, read as the reverse complement.
GCGCTTTTTATACACTCAAAGACGCTTTACAGAGATTTAGAGAACATAGGGAAATGAATAAATAGATAAATAAGTAAATAAGTAAATGAACAGAGAAAGGAGACAGAAGGTGAGGTGACCTTCAGTGGTTGAAGGCAGTACTGAACAGGTGAGACTTCAGCGATGTTTTGAATGTGGTGAGTGTGGAGGAGTCTCTAACGGTTTGGGGTAGTGAGTTCCATAGGGTGGGAGCAGCGATGGAGAAAGCCCTGTCCCCCCAGGATCTGAGTTTAGTCCGGATGTGGGGGGATAGGAGATTGGCAGCAGCAGAGCGGAGGGTGCAGGTGGGAGTGTGCCTGTGGAGGAGGTCGGTCAGGTAGGATGGGGCCAGGTTATGGAGGGCTTTGTAGGTTATGAGGAGGATTTTGTACTGGATTCTCTGGGGGATGGGGAGCCAGTGGAGTTTGTAAAGGACGGGGGTGATATGGTCACGGATCGGGGAGTGGGTGAGTAGACGGGCAGCGGAGTTTTGAATGTATTGAAGTTTACTGATGATTTTTGAGGGTGCGCCATAGAGGAGGCTGTTGCAGTAGTCCAGACGGGAGGTGATGAAGGCGTGGATGAGGGTTTCTGCAGCTGTGGAGGAGAGGGATGGACGGAGACGGGCAATGTTTTTGAGGTGGAAGAAGGCTGTCTTTGTGATTTAGTTTAGTTTCATTTAGTTTAGAGATACATTGGGGGAACAGGCCCTTCGGCCCACCTAGCCCGTGCCGCCCAGCGATCCCCGCACACTAACACTATCCTACACACACCAGGGAAAATTTACAATTTTACCAAAGCCAATTAACCTACAAACCTGTACCTGTCCAAATGTCTTTTCAATGTTGTTATAGTCCCTGCCTCAACTACCTCCTATGGCAGCTGGTTCCCAAACACCCACCACCCTCTGTGTGAAAAGTTGCCCCTCAGGTTCCTATTAAATTTCCCCCCTCTCACCTTAAACCCACCGCCTCTGGATCTTGGTTCCCGTACCCTGGATTAAAGACTCTGCGTTCACCCTATCTATTCCCCTCATTATATTTTCACTTATCATCTCCTTTTCCCTCTTGTTTCCTTTTCACCTCCAGCCGATGTCACTGACCACCCATCTCCCAAACACCCCCCCCCCCCCCCCACTCCTGGAGTCTGAAGAAGGGTCCCAACCCGTCCTTTTTCTCCAGAGATGCTGCCTGACCCACTGAGTTACTCCAGCACTCTGTGAAACGTCACCTATCCATGTTCTCCACAGATGCTGCCTGACCCACTGAGTTACTCCAGCACTCTGTGAAACGTCACCTATCCGTGTTCTCCACAGATGCTGCCCGACCCGCTGAGTTCCTCCAACCCTTTGTGTTCTGTTCATTTCAAAGGCATTTCACGTCAATTGAAAGGCACCTTGCAAATATAAACACTTCCAGTTCCGTTCAGTTGAGTTTATTGTCACGTGTACCGAGGTACAGTGAAAAGCTTGTGTTGCATCGTGCTAACCAGTCAGCGGAAAGACAACACATGATTACAATCGAGCCGTTTACAGATACGGGATAGGAGAATTCCTTATCAAATTCCTCTTTAAGGAATTAACCCCTGCATTCCCTCTCTCTCCGTCCCTCCCCCACCCGTTCTCGTTCTCACTCAACAAACAGCTAACAATGGCCTGTTTCCTTTTCCATCGTTACTTTTTTGCATATCTCTCATTCATTGTTCTTTATTCTCTACACCACCGTCTGTATCTCTCGTTTCCCCTTTTCCCTAGGATGTCGACCCTGAAACGTCGCCCGTTCCTTCTCTCCACAGATGCTGCCTGACCCGCTGAGTTACTCCAGCACTCTGTGAAACGTCACCTATCCATGTTCTCCACAGATGCTGCCTGACCCGCTGAGTTACTCCAGCACTCTGTGTCTATCTTTATTAAAGAAATTCCTTCCTTTAGCAAATAAACATCTCAAGAAATTCAAGAAAGAGCTAGATAGAGCTCTTAAGGATAGCGGAGTCAGGGGGTACGGGGAGAAGGCAGGAACGGGGTACTGATTGGGAATGATCAGCCTTGATCACATTGAATGGCGGTGCTGGCTCGAAGGGCCGAATGGCCTCCTCCTGCACCTATTGTCTATTGTCTATCTTCTCTGACTACCATTTACCTGTGTTGATGTTGTTGCAAGTACCCAGTGGACAAGGTGCTCTGTGTGTCGGAGTTTGTAGGGTGACAATTACTACTGATGATCCACCTCCAATGCAAGTGAAGTCAATCAGCATTCTCCAATGATATCTGGGGAGGAGGGGAAACCTTATCTAACATTAAACCTATCAACGTGACAGGTTGCATCTCAATGCCTCAGCGACAGTCCTGTATCTCTATGATTCTGGAGAGTTGCTGCTGCTCACTCCATCATTAGATGAGCACATTCTGTAGTGGGATACAGCAGAATATTACAATCCTTCAGAAGATGACCGATACATGGAGACAGCCTTTCCTTGAGGTACAGAGGGTGTACTACATAGCTCTGTGTTCTCTGGGGATTCCAGGTACAAAATTATTTCTTCCTTTCTTTCTGTACTCCAAGTTTAACTTGCTGGGGTTTGTACTGTTTCGTTCATCCCCTTGAGCGGTGGACGGTAACAGAGTTAAATGTTTACCACACGAGATCAGTGCCGAAAAACACTCACCATATGTTCACCTGCTCATTCCTGGGACCATTCTCGTAAACCGAACACTCACAGAACGTCACAAAAAACTAGACGGTCTTGTAAATATACTTGTTCCCTAATGAACCGGGAGAACAGTGCACATGTTGTCTTGGACCCAGGAACATCTCAAAACTGTTTCATAAAAAACCTGCAAACGATGAGAAAAGCAAAACGTTAAAAAAATCTGTAAATTTTAAAAAATGCACGAAACAAATCATGGATGTTGATAAGAGCCGCCGAGAACGAGGAGGGTCCTGAGAACACAGGGGGGGGGGGGGGCAGAGGGGGGGTCGGCTCAGGGGGGGGGCAGGGGGGGGGGGGTCGGCACAGGGGGAGGGTGGGGGGAGTTGAAGGAGAGGAGGAGAAATGTCTTTAGTCAGAGGGTGGTGAATCTGTGGAATTCTTTGCCACAGACGACTTTGTCAAGTCTATATCAAGTCACGGCTATATCCAAGTCAATGGATATATTTGAGGCAGAGATCGATAATTGTTGATCAGTGCGGGTGTCGGGGGTTATGGGGAGAAGGCAGGAGAAGGGGGTTAGGAACGTTGTCTGTCCATTTCCTCCACAGATAATCAATGTTGTTCAACTGCTGGTTTTTATATTGGGTTACAGAGTGATACAGCGTGGAAACAGGCCCTTCGGCCCAACCTGCCCACACCGGCCAACATGCCCCATCTACACTAGTCCCACCTGCCCACACCGGCCAACATGCCCCATCTACACTAGTCCCACCTGCCCACACCGACCAACAAGCCCCATCTACACTAGTCCCACCTGCCCACACCGGCCAACATGCCCCATCTACACTAGTCCCACCTGCCCACACCGGCCAACATGCCCCATCTACACTAGTCCCACCTGCCCACACCGACCAACAAGCCCCATCTACACTAGTCCCACCTGCCCACACCGGCCAACAAGCCCCATCTACACTAGTCCCACCTGCCCACACCGGCCAACATGCCCCATCTACACTAGTCCCACCTGCCCACACCGACCAACATGCCCCATCTACACTAGTCCCACCTGCCCACACCGACCAACATGCCCCATCTACACTAGTCCCACCTGCCAACACCGACCAACATGCCCCATCTACACTAGTCCCACCTGCCCACACCGACCAACATGCCCCATCTACACTAGTCCCACCTGCCAACACCGACCAACATGCCCCATCTACACTAGTCCCACCTGCCCACACCGACCAACATGCCCCATTTTCACTAGTCCCACCTGCCCACACCGACCAACATGCCCCATCTACACTAGTCCCACCTGCCCACACCGACCAACATGCCCCATCTACACTAGTCCCACCTGCCCACACCGACCAACATGCCCCATCTACACTAGTCCCACCTGCCCACACCGACCAACATGCCCCATCTACACTAGTCCCACCTGCCCACACCGACCAACATGCCCCATCTACACTAGTCCCACCTGCCCACACCGACCAACATGCCCCATCTACACTAGTCACACCTGCCTGCATTTGGCCCATATCCCTCTAAACCTGTCCTATCCATTTACCTGTGTAAATATTTCTTAAATATTGCAATAGCCCCTGCCTCAGGCAGCTTGTTCCATTCACCCACCACCCTTTGTGTGAAAAAGTTACCCCTCAGATTCCTATTAAACCCCCCACCCTCACCTTAAACCTACGTCCTCTGGTCCTCTATCCCCCTACTCTGGGCAAGAAACTCGATGCGTCTACCCGATCTGTTCCTCTCATGATTTTGTACACAATGTTTAGATTAGATGAGATACAGCATGGAAACAGGCCCTTCGGCCCATCGAGTCCACGCCGACCGTTCACACTAGTTCCATGTTATCCCACTTTCTCATCCACTCCCTACACTTTAGGAGCTATTTACAGAGGACAATTAACCTACAAACCCGCACGTCTTTGGGGCATGAGAGGAAACCGGAGCACCCGGAGGAAACCCACGTTGTCACAGGGAGAACGTACAAACTCCACACAGACAGCACCCGAGGTCAGGATGGAACCCGGGCCCCTGAGGCTGGGAGGCAGCTGCTCGACCCACTGCACCACCGTGTTAAACCCTCTTGGCTCTCTTGACTCCTGACACTTGAGTTTTGATGGGACTATTTTCTGGGTGAGGCTAACTTGTTTACCTCTGTCGGTGTGTTTGCAGGGAACCTGTTTGCCATCTACATCATCTGCTGCCGGGCCTGCGGTCTGTCGAAGACAACCACCAGCTACCTGGTGGCCCTGGCTGTGTCAGATACCCTGTGTCTGGTGTGGGCTGGTATCCTGAATCTCACCAAGCTGTGGCTGGCAGCGGGCAGCAGCTGGGTCTACACTCGCTGGTGGTGTGCCTCCATCGTCCTTGAGCACGGCACCATCCTCCTCTCTGTGTGGATCATCACTGCCTTCACCATCGAGAGGTACCTGGTGCTCTTCAACAAGAGGCTCCAGGTTCACGTGGCCAAGCCCAGGAACACGCTGGTGGTGCTTCTGCTGACTGCGATCATCTCCTACGGTCTGACCGCCCTGGCATTCCTGATGAACAAGTTTGCCAGGCACACGGTGGCGGCGACGGCCTGGGTTTCTGGGAACTATAGCAGTGAGAGGCACAGGGAATGTGGTCTGGCCTCCCGTTCCCGGTCTGCGGTGGCCATCTGGCTTCACACAGTGGTGTCTGGTGGTATTCCCTACCTCCTGATCATGGTCTTTAGCTCTCTGATCGCCTACAGGCTGCACAAAGAAACCCAGATCCATGCCGAGTCTGACAACGCTGCCTTCAGGACCACCAGGATCAGGACAAGGAGGTCGGCCCAGATCCTGTTGGTGGTCTCCTTTGCTGCTGTGGGCTTGGGCTTGCCCAGGTTCATCTCCGAGTGTCTGCCCACCAGCTCGCACGGGCTCAACTACTTTGACTACAGCGTGGTGACCAGCGTGCTGCCCGACGTCCTCTTTATGCTCCAGTGGTTCAACTCAGCCATCAACTTCTGGCTCTTCTGCTCAGCCTCCTCCGCCTTCCGGCAGCAATGTTGGGCCATCCTCGCCCTCACCAACTGTGGGAGCAATCGCCCGGGAAGCGTGGCCACTCTGCCCATCAACACCCTGAAGACCGTGTACCGCCTGACCCAGCTCAAGATCCAAACCCCCCTTCAGCCGACGACTGACTGAGGCCACTGTACCACCGGCCCACCGAGCCCACACCGAGCCCACGCCTAGTCCACGCCTAGTCCACGTCGGGTCCACACCGAGCCCACACCGAGCCCACGCCTAGTCCACGCCAGGCCCACCGAGCCCACACCGAGCCCACGCCTAGTCCACGCCAGGCCCACCGAGCCCACACCGAGCCCACACCGAGCCCACGCCTAGTCCACGCCGAGCCCACACCGAGCCCACGCCTAGTCCACGCCGAGCCCATGCCGAGCCCACGCCGAGCCCACGCCTAGTCCACGCCAGGCCCACCGAGCCCACGCCGGGTCCACCGAGCCCACGCCGAGCCCACGCCGGGTCCACCGAGCCCACGCCGAGCCCACGCCGGGTCCACCGAGCCCACGCCGAGCCCACGCTGGGTCCACCGAGCGCACACCGAGTCCACGCCGGGTCCACACCGAGCCCACGCCGTGCCCACGCCTAGTCCACGCCTAGCCCACGCCTAGTCCACGCCAGGCCCACGCCAACCAGCAATCACCACTCACACTAGTTCCACGTTATCCCACTTTCCCATCCACTCCCTACACACTCGGGGCAATTTACAGACGGCCGATTAACCCACAAACCCGCACGTCTTTGGAGTGTGGGAGGAAACCAGAGCACCCGGTGGAAACCCACGCGGTCACAGGGAGAACGTACAAACCCCACACAGACAGCTCCCGAGGTCAGGATCGAAACAGTTTGGGTCGAGACCCTTCTTCAGAAACGTCACCCATTCCTTCTCTCCAGAGATGCTATTCAGTGAGCGGCCTGGACATAGTGGATGTGGAGAGGATGTTTCCACCAGTGGGAGAGTCAAGGACCAGAGGGCACAGCCTCAGAATTAAAGGATATTTCTTTAGGCAGGAGATGAGGAATATCTTCAGTCAGAGGGTGGTGAATCTGTGGGATTCTTGCCACAGACGGCTGTGGAGGTCAAGTCAGTGGATATTTTTAAGGCAGAGATAGATTCTTGATCAGTGCGGGTGTTAGGGGTTATGATGAGAAGGGAGGAGAATGGGGTTAGGAGGGAGAGATAGATCAGCCATGATTGAATGGCGGAGTGGACTCGATGGGCCGAATGGCCTAATTCTGCTCCTATCCCTTAAGAACTCAGCAGGTCAGCAGTTTCTCTGAAGAAAAGGAATGTGACGTTTCTATGTTTCTAAGAAAAGGAATGTGATGTTTCGGGTCGAGACCCTTCATCAGACTCCAGTCTGATTAAAGTTAGTCTGAGGGTCTCCAATGAGGTAGATAGTGGATAGCCACAAAAAGCTGGAGTAACTCAGCAGGTCAGGCAGCATCTGTGGAGAGAAGGAATGGGTAACGTTTCGGGTTGAGACCCTTCTTCAGACTGGTTAGGGATAAGGGAACCGAGAGGTATTTGTTTAAACCAGCATCTGCAGTCCAATAGACAATAGACAATGGGTGCAGGAGTAGGCCATTCGGCCCTTCGAGCCAGCACTGCCATTCAATGTGATCATGGCTGATCATTCTCAATCAGTACCCCGTTCCTGCCTTCTCCCCATACCCCCTGACTCCGCTATCCTTAAGAGCTCTATCCAGCTCTCTCTTGAATGCATTCAGAGAATTGGCCTCCACTGCCTTCTGAGGCAGATAATTCCACAGATTTACAACTCTCTGACTGAAAAGGTTTTTCCTCATCTCCGTTCTAAATGGCCAACCCCATATTCTTAAACTGTGGCCCCTGGTTCTGGACTCCCCCAACATTGGGAACATGTTTCCTGCCTCTAACGTGTCCAACCCCTTAATAATCTTATATGTTTCGATAAGATCCCCTCTCATCCTTCTAAATTCCAGTGTATACAAGTTCCTTCCTGCACAGGTAGATAGTGGGTGAGGGCGGCTGCCTGGTTGATGCTGGGACCGTTGAGTTTGTTTGCTGACCCCAGTGTGGCTGCAGGATCACTAGCGACAGCCCAGTGAAGGAACGACCAGACTGGGCCCAGGGAGTACGATTTACAATAACCAATCTCAGGTGCCATTTGCTTGTCAGGCTGCCGCGACTACAACTAATCTTCACTCTGCCAGAGATTTTAATAAAGTGCTCCCTGTGCCAGGATTTATTACCTGCTCCACATTGCACGCTGCCATATGTTCGATGCACAGGCTCAGAAGATTACACCTTAGAGGCAGAGCTATTTGTTTTGGAAGAGATTTTGCCTGAACGTTCAGTTTCGTTTAGAGATACAGCACGAAAACAGGCCCTTCGGCCCTTTGAGTCCGCACCGACCAGCGATCCCCGCACACTCACACTATCCCACACACACACACACACACTAGGGACATTTATACCAAGCCAATTAACTGACAAACCTGTACGTCTTTGGAGTGTGGGAGGAAACCGAAGATCTTGGAGAAAACCCACACAGGTCACGGGGAGAACGTACAAACTCCGTACAGACGGCGCCCGTAGTCAGGATCGAACCCGGGTCTCTGGTACTGTGAGGCAGCAACTCTACCGCTGCGCCACCGTGCCACACAGTTGAGGGTAACACAAACATTTCACGTGTCATTTGCCGAGCAGACGGCTGAAAGATCACCATGACTGCGTCTGGGATTTAAAGCTGACACAAGTTCATACGTTCTAGGAGCAGAATTAGGCCATTCAGCCCATCGAGTCTACTTCACCATTCAATCATGGCTGATCTATCTCTCCCTCCTAACCCCATTCTCCTGCCTTCTCCCCATCACCCCTGACACCCGTACTAATCAAGTATCTGCAAAGGTTCTGACTGTCTACCCTACGTACGCCTCTCATCATTGAAGACACTTCTATTAGGTCTCCCCTCGACCTCCAACACTCCACAGAAAACAATCCAAGTGTCCCTGTAGCTAACACCTCCTGATCCAGGCATGGTCTGGCCAACCTCCTCTGCACCCTCTCCAAAGCCTTCACATCCTTCCCATAAAGGGGCAACTAGAACTGCACCCAAGGTAGGGTGGCACGGTGGCACAGCGTTAGAGTTGCTGCCTTACAGCGAATGCAGCGCCGGAGACTCGGTTTGATCCTGACTACGGGCGCCGTCTGTACGGAGTTTATACGTTCTCCCCGTGACCTGCGTGGGTTTTCTCCAAGACGTACAGGTTTGTAGGTTAATTGGCTGGGCAAATGTAAAAATTGTCCCTAGTGGGGTGTAGGATAGTGTTAGTGTGCAGGGATCGCTGGGCGGCACGGACCCGGTGGGCCGAAGGGCCTGTTTCTGTGCTGTATCTCTAAATCTAAAAAAATCAATACTCCAGACGCACTTGCCCAAATCCTAGAGCGATCCAATGCAACTTCCTTCTTGGACCCCACGCCCTGACCGATGAAGGCAAGTGTACCACACTGCATTACCACTCGATACACTTGTGTTGCCACTTCCAAGATCCCTCTGTACATCCCTCTTGCCACTAATCCTATACTTTCCCCGGGAGCTCCAGTTTCCTCCAACACTCAAAAACGTGTAGGTGGGTTAATTGGCTGCTGTAGATTGCCCATAGTGTGCAGACCAAGGTGGGTGAATCGATGCAGTGGGGAGTGTAAAATAGTGTCAGTGTAAATATAGGGCGGCACAGTGGCACAGCAGTAGAGTTGCTGCCACACAGCACCAGAGATCCTGACTACGGGTGCTGTCTGTACGGAGTTTGTACGTTCTCCCCGTGACCTGCGTGGATTTTCTCCGAGACCTTCGGTTTCCTCCCACACTCCAAAGATGCACACGTTTGTAGGTTAATTGGCTTGGTATAAATGTAAGTTGTCCCTGGTGTGTGTAGAATAGCGTTAGTTTGCGGGGATCGCTGGTCGGCGTGGACTCGGTGGGCCGAAGGGCCTAGGGGTTACCTCTAAACTAAATTAAACACTGAAAGTTGTTTGGGGGGGCTTTTTTTCTAGCTTCCCTCCCCCCTCCCAACTCCATCTGTCTGAAGAAGGATCTTGGTCTGAAATGTCGCCTCGCCATTTCCCTCCACAGATGCTGCCTGACTCGCTGAGTTTTTCCAGCACTTTGCTCATGATTCTAGCATCTGCATTTCAGTAAGCGATAGGTGCAGGAGTAGGCCATTTGGCCCTTCGAGCCAGCACCGCCATTTCCTTGTATCTCCAACGAACGTTGATTATCAACTATCTCTGTTTGGGGAATCTGCCACTTATGAAAGAATACTCAAGGTCTTCGAGCCGTACAGCATGGAAACAGGCCCTTCGGCCCAACTTGTCCATGGCGACCAAGATGAGTTACTCCAGCACTTTGGTACAAACCAGCATCTGCAGTTATTTGTTTCCACAGTTTCACAGGGTCTCAGACATCCAACGGTAATCTGGGAAGTTTGGGCGCAGTCTCGTTGAGATAACGCTGACTCCAAGGTCACTCCTTGCAGAATTACATGTGGTTTGGAAGGAAGCTCATCAAATGCTAAATATAACCCGACTGGATTTTGTAAAACCTCTTTAGCTCGGACCCTGCACAGTGACTTCATGCCTCGCAATTGAGTTGTCAAAATATATGGCAATTTCATTCAGGCTGAAAGCTTATCTCCAGAGAAATGTGAAGTTCACAGGATTAGGCCAGCATTACCAGCGGGAGACCTGAGCAAATCCTTTTTAAGCTTCATAGGTGGTGTGTCACCTCACCTCACCTGTCCATCTGCGTCCCCACCTCACTAGGCCATTAGCACCACCTCACCTCACCTGTCCATCTCCGTCCCCACCTCACTAGGCCATTAGCACCACCTCACCTCACCTCACCCATCCATCTCCCTCCCCACCTCACAAGGCCACTAGCACCACCTCAACTCACCTGTCCATCTCCGTCCCCACCTCACAAGGCCACTAGTGTGTCACCTCACCTGTCCATCTCCGTCCCCACCTCACTAGGTCACTAGTACCACCTCCCTTGCAGAAAACTGCGGGCGGAACCCCAGTAGGAACCAGAGGGGAAGAACTCCAAATGTAGGATTCACAATCCTTCAACAAAGCTGCCTGGCATCAGGCTTACAGGGTTGATTAAGTGCGTAACTTTTTGCAAAATGACCAGTGCATTGAAATTTGCCTTTAAGCTTTCTGCTGCTTGAAATCTTTGATTCAAAACACAAAATGAACAAAGTTGGAACAGTTAGAAGTCTGTGGATAAAAATCACTATCAAGCCTACATACCTGGAGTTTGAGTTCAGTTTATTGTCACGTGTACCGAGGTACAGTGAAAAGCTTTTGTTGCATGCTAACCAGTCAGCGGAAAGACAATACATGTTTACAATCGAGCCGTCCACAGTGTACAGATACATGGTAAAGGGAATAAGGTGAATAACGTTTCATAAGATAAATTCCAGTAAAGTCTGATCAAAGACAGTCTCCAATGAGGTAGATGGGAGGTCAGGACCGCTCTCTAGTTGGTGAGAGGATGGTTCAGTTGCCTGATAACAGCCGTGAAGAAACTGTCCCTGAATCTGGAGGTGTGCGTCTCCACACTTCTGTACCTCTTGCCCGATGGGAGAGGGGAGAAGAGGGAGTGGCCGGGGTGAGACTGGTCCTTGATTATGCTGCTGGCCTTGCCGAGGCATACATTTTAGATTTTAGAGATACAGGGAGGAAACAGGCCCTTCGGCCCACCGAGTCCATGCTACCCAGTGATCACCCCATACACTAACACTATCCTATGCACTAGGGACAGTTACAATTTTTGCCAAAGCCAATTAACCTACAAACCTGCATGTCTTGGGGTTGTGGGAGGAAACCAGAGCACCCGGAGAAAACCCACGTGCTCACAGGGAGAACCTGGGGTGTATGAGGCTTGGTATCATTGTATAAAAGTAAAATTGTGTGTAGGATAGTGTTAGTGTGTGGGGATCGCTGGTCGGCACAGACTCGGTGGGCCGAAGGGCCTGTTTCCGCGCTGTATCACTAAACTAAACTAAACTTGGACAATGGTTGAAGGGATTAATGGAACGTGCTGAGTGGTTAATCCCCACCTGTGACATTGCCCAACCACGCCTTGCCTTCTCTGCAATTGATAAAAACCTGCTGGATTTGTGCAATAATGTCTGAAGCTTTGAGCTCACACAGAAAGATACTCAGCGCCCATTTATCAACAAGGTCAGTGTTAATGCAAAACCTGCCGCCTTTCTCATCCCGAGAAAGAATAACTTAAAACCTTGAATCGAAATTTCTCCGAATGGTCAATTATTAAAGATTTGAAATTGCCAAACAGAAGACTGTTTTCTTACCGATCCTTTCAGATTTCTTTTTCCCTCGTTACCTTGTTGTCTATCCATTGTCTGCACCTTTACCCAACCTCCCCCCCCCCCCCCCCCCCCCACATTGGCCTCCCTCTCCAGAGACACCCTCCCTGGTCCTTGTCACTGACAAAGATCAGGGCTTCTCCTCCCGCAGAGCATTGTCTCAGAGAGGCAGCGTTTAGAGGAGATGTGGTTTGTACACAGAGGGGGGTGGGGGCCTGGAAAGTGCTGCCAGGGGCGGTGGTGGAGGCAGGTATGGTAGTGGGGGCGGTTTAAGAAATGGTTGGATAAGTACCGGAGTTACGTGGAAGAGGCAGGAGAATGGGGTTAGGAGGGAGAGATAGATCAGCCGTGATTGAATAGACATGATGGGCCGAATGGCCTAATTCTGTTCCTTTCATTTATAAAATTGAGAGTCTTCATGAACAGCTATCACAAGAGTGGCCGACACAGAGTGCTGGAGTAACTCAGCGGGTCAGGCAGCATCTGTGGAGAACATGGATAGGTTACGTTTCACAGAGTGCTGGAGTAACTCAGCGGGTCAGGCAGCATCTGTGGAGAACATGGATAGGTGACGTTTCACAGAGTGCTGGAGTAACTCAGCGGGTCAGGCTGCATCTGTGGGGAACATGGATAGGTGACGTTTCACAGAGTGCTGGAGTAACTCAGCGGGTCAGGCTGCATCTGTGGGGAACATGGATAGGTGATATTTTGGGTCGGAACCTTTCTTCAGTGCTTCAGATAGTCTGAAGATGAGTTCTGACCCGAAACCTGTTCCTTCTCTCACAGAGATGCTGCCCGACCCGCAGAGTTCCTCCAGCACTTTACATCTATCTTGGGTATAAACCAGCATCTGCAGTTCCTGCCTATCACAACTGGCAGTCTGAAGGGTCCCAACTCGAAACGTCACCTATCCATGTTCCCCACAGATGCTGCCTGACCCGCTGAGTTACTCCAGCACTCTGTGAAACGTCACCTATCCATGTTCTCCACAGATGCTGCCCGACCCGCTGAGTTACTCCAGCACTTTGTGATTTGACTGTTAGCCAAATGGTCTTTCCCAGCATGAGTCTGCTCTCCTTCACAAACTCCCACCACACAACTTAACATCTCTCTCTCAAAGTAATGTTTGACAATGTTTGTGTTGAGGCTAAAGTGGGGGATGTGATCATAATCAACTCAGGAGGGTTTGGTGTGGAATCAGAGAATAACTCGGCAAAGAAATAATAATACTGCCGCTTCAGTGATGATTAAATTTTAATATCTAATATCTATGTGTAATTTAGCATGTGTTACTGTGTATGTTGTGTGGAGCCTGGTGGAGTGGCGATAGTCTGATCAGGCTGACTTAATTTAGAGACAAAGACAGACACAAAAAGCTGGAGTAACTCAGCGGGACAGGCAGCATCTCCGGAGAGACGGAATGGGTGATGTTACGGGTCGAGACCCTTCTTCACACTGGTTAGGGATAAGGGAAACGGGAGAGATATAGACAATGATATAGAGAGATAAAGAACAATGAATGAGAGATGTGCAAAAAGGTAACGATGATAAAGGAAGCCGGCCATTGTTAGCTGTTTGTCCGAAGAAGGGTCTCGACCCGAAACGTCACCCCTTCCTTCTCCCCAGAGATGCTGCTTGTCCCGCTGAGTTACTCCAGCACTTTGTATCTATCTTCGCTTCATACCAGCATCTGCAGTTCCTTCGTACACATTGTTAGCTGTTTGTAGGGTGAAAACGAGAAGCTGGAGTGACTTGGGTGGGAGAGGGATGGAGAGAGAGGGAATGCCGGGGGTACCTGAAGTGAGAGAAATCATCATTCACACCACTGGGCTGTGAGCTGCCCCAACAACATATGAGGTGCTGTTCCTCCAATTTGCGTTTAGCCTCACTCTGATAATGGAGGAGACCTAGGACAGAAAGGTCAGTGTGGGAATGGGAAGGAGAATTGAAGTGTTTAGCAACCTAACCCTACCCTAATTTAGTCATCGAGTCATAGTGCTCTATTGAAACAGACCCTTCGGCCCACCGTGTCCGTGCTGACCAAGTTGGCATACTGGGCTTGTTTCTTCTGCCTGCATTAGGGGCACTGCACTGTCAAGCCTTCCTCTCCACGTATCTGTCCAAATGTATTGGAGCTGTTTCCAGGGGTAGCCTTTCCACTCATTATAGCAGGAGCTTCACAGTAAATGGTGCTCAGTGAATGGTGGGACTCTGGGGAGTGTTGGAGAGCAGAGGGTTCTCGGAGTGCAGGTGCATGGTTCCTTCAAGGTGGAGTCGCAGGTGGATAAGGTGGTCAAAAAGGCTTTTGGCACATTGGCCTTCATCTGCCGTTGTGTTGAGTACAGAGGTTGGGAGGTCATGTTGCAGTTGTACAAGATGTCGGTGAGGCCACATTTAGAATATTAGACAATAGACAATAGGTGCAGGAGGAGGCCATTCGGCCCTTCAAGCCTGTACGCACCGCCATTCAATGTGATCATGGCTGATCATTTTCAATCAGTACCCCATTCCTGCCTTCTCCCCATACCCCCTGACTCCGCTATCCTTAAGAGCTCTATCTAGCTCTCCCTTGAATGCATTCAGAGAATTGGCCTCCACTGCCTTCTGAGGCAGAGAATTCCACAGATTTACAACTCTCTGACTGAAAAAGTCTTTCCTCATCTCAGTTCTAAATGGCCTACCCCTTATTCTTAAACTCTGGGCTCTGTGTTACAGGAAAGATGTTGTCAAGCTGGAAAGGGTACAGATAAGACTTATGAGGATGTTGCCAGGACTTGACGGTCTGAGCTACAGGGAGAGGTTGGACAGGCGAGGACTATTGTTTGTCGTGCTGGAGGCTGAGGGGTGATCTTATAGAGGTGGATAAGATCTTGCGGGGAATAGATGGGGTGAGTGTGCAGTATCTTTTTCCCCAGAGTAGGGGAATCAAGAACCAGGGCACATCGGTTTAAGGTGAAAGGGGAAAGAATTTATGGAATCTGAGGGGTAACCTTTTCACACAGAGGGAGGTGGCTGTATGGAACATTTAAAAGCTCTTTGGACAGATACATGGTTTGGAGGGATATGGGCCAAACGCAGGCAGGTGAGACTAGTGTAGATGGGACTTCTTGATTAGCATAGGAAGATGGGCAGAAGGGCCTGTTTCCTTGCAGTATCACCCTGTGATTCGAAGACACTAAACCATTTAAGAAGGAATCGTGATTGCTTTATTCTTATAGATCATATGCAAAAAAGAAAATGGTCTGCAATTGATAAAGCAGCAAGTAATTTAAGGGTCAGGGAAATCAAGGAGTTATTCCTGCGTTTAGTTCAGAGATACAGTGTGGAAACAGGCCCTTCGGCCCACCGAGTCCGTGCCACCCACACACTAACACTATCCCACACACACTGGGGACAATTTACAATTGCAGTGAAGCCAATTAGTCTAGAAACCTGCACGTCTTTGGAGTGTGGGAGGAAACCGGAGCACCCGGAGAAAACCCACGCAGGTCACGGGGAGAACGTACAAACTCCTTACAGACAGCGCCCGTGGTCAGGATGGAACCCGGGTCTCTGGCGCTGTGAGGCAGCAGCTCTACCCGCTGCGCCACCGTGCCGCCCTGAACTTTTAAAATCAAAATAAATGTGCAGAAACAATTTTTTTTCATGAAACTGACAGTCGCCCTTTTAGTTAATTACTGCCTCCAAATGATATTCAGTTCTTGAGTGAACTGAGGTGATGGTAAATCCTAAGCTTCATTTCATGCTAATCATCTTTCAATCTATTGATAATGAATTTAGTTTCATTCAAGCTAATCAAGGATATAAGGCAACATTTTAATCACTGGACTCGTATCTGCGGAGAGGCGAGGCTGAAAGATGTTTCAGGCGCTGGTGTTAGGTGAATGGGCAACAGTTTAATTAAGATTTTCTCAGTTAAACTGATCTTCAAATGTTGGTTTAATGAATTTAGTTTGATGCAAATCAGAGTGGCGCAGTGTTCCAGCGTACGCCATGCATGTAAATCTGCATCGCAGCAATTACACAGATATATTCATCTCTCTCTCTCTCTCTCTCATGTTAACTCTTAGCCTTCCGAAACATTCAACTAGTAAAATAGTAAACTGATTACCTGTGCACAATAGTCAAGAGCATTTGATTGTCATATATACTGCTAACGCCAATGGCCTGGCACAGCGGCAGAGTTGCTGCCTTACAGCGTTTGCAGTGCCAGAGACCCGGGTTCCATCCCGACTACGGGTGCTGTCTGTACGGAGTTTGCACGCTCTCCCCGTGACCTGCATGGGTTTTCCCCGACTCCAAGGACGTACAGGTTTGCAGATATATCGGCTTGGTCTAAATGTAAAAATTGTCCCTAGTGTGTGTCGGATAGTGTTAATACCCGGGGATCACTGGTCGGCCTGGACTCGGTGGGCCGAAGGGCCTGTTTCCGCGTTATCTCTAAACTAAGCTAAAAGCCAACAACAGAATGTTTCCCTGGTGAAGCTTAGCAAGTCCACAAACGCATTAGGACACGGATAATAAATACATAACGATCAAAATATGATCAATTAAGAACCATAATACTCGGTAACTGTAATCATACAAAAAAAAAATCCATAATGCAACCAAAGACACGGTCCACAGAAGATCATAGTTGCTGGGTTTAGTTGTGTGTGGTGTTCGTGAGCCTGATTATATTCTTATACCACACAGGAACTAGAACAATGTCTTTACTATGAAACCCCAGCCTCTGTAGACCCAATACTGACCAATCCCTCCATCTGTAGGCCCAATACTGACCAATCCCACTGTAGGCCCAATACTGACCAATCCTTCCACTGTAGGCCCAATACTGACCAATCCTTCCACTGTAGGCCCAATACTGACCAATCCCACTGTAGGCCCAATACTGACTAATCCCTCCATCTGTAGACCCAATACTGACCAATCCCACTGTAGGCCCAATATTGACCAATCCCTCCATCTGTAGGCCCAATACTGACCAATCCCACTGTAGGCCCAATACTGACCAATCCCACTGTAGGCCCAATACTGTCCAATCTTTCCACTGTAGGCCCAATACTGACCAATCCTTCCACTGTAGGCCCAATACTGACCAATCCCACTGTAGGCCCAATACTGACCAATCCCACTAGGCCCAATACTGACCAATCCCACTAGGCCCAATACTGACCAATCCCTCCATCTGTAGGCCCAATACTGACCAATCCCACTGTAGGCCCAATACTGACCAATCCTTCCACTGTAGGCCCAATACTGACCAATCCCACTAGGCCCAATACTGACCAATCCCACTAGGCCCAATACTGACCAATCCCACTAGGCCCAACACTAGCCCACCCTTCCATCTGTCGACCCAGCACTGACCCACCCGTTCATCCATAGACCCAATACTAACCCATCCTATCCTCTGTTGACCCAATCCAGAGTCTAATTTTTAACCTTTTTCTTTTTCATCGGTGATCACAGATTTGCAAATACTATTATAAGAGGTGTAAATAATTGAAATAAGAAAAAACTCTATTGCTTGAAAAAATGAAAAATAAAGTTGATGAATAAATAATTGAAAACTCTAGACCAAATACACTCAATAATTGAACGTACCTTCATGCCGGTCGCTGTGAGTGGCCGGGTCTCCTCGCCTGACCGTTGAAGGTTGGAGTAATTGTGCCCACCACTCAGCTCGCCCCACACCTGCCCTGGGGTTTCCCTGGTCAGGGGCACACTCACCTGCAGACAGCTGTCGGCTTGGGCTTCCAACCAGAGGGGCCACTGATCTCCAACCATGAACTTTGGGCTGGCCTCCACACACGTGGCACTGGGGCACTGTCTCCCGAGAAGCCCACCCATCCTGCTCCTAGTAGTCCCTTGTCAGATCCATCCAAGGTCAGGCCAACGCTCATGGAATCACACAGCACGGAACCAGGCCCTTAGGCCCATCTTGTCCACGTTGACCAAGATGCCCCATCTATGCTAGCCCCACCTGCTCGCATTTGGCCCATATCCCAAAACCTTTCCTATGCATTTACTTCTCCAAATGTCTTTTAAATGTTGTGATAGTACCTGCCTCAACTACCTCCTCTGGCAACCCATTCCATACACCCACCACCCTCTGAGTGAAAAAGTTGCCCCTCAGCTTCCTATTAAATCTTAAGTACTATTTGATCTGATTGAATGGCATGCAAAGCAAAGCTTTTCACTGTACCTCGCTCGGTACACGTGACAATAATAAAAGTGAACCTTTGGGTACCAAGACCCACCAGCTCCCACCCACCTCCAATCCTCTTAGTCTTTGGGTCTGCCAACATCTCTCCTGGAACCACAAGGCTGGAGGTTGAACCTTTGGTGGGGCCGCGAGAGTGGTGGGACATGTGCTTCTGCAAGTGGCAGGAGTCACGCCATTCAGCAGACAAAAGGAAAGGCTCAAAGATAAACCCGTCCAAGTTTTATTTCATGTAACTCTGCCATCCCCTCTCTCTCCGTCCCTCCCACACTACATTCGTTGTAATAAGGTTCAAAGTCATCTTGTTGAGTCTCATTGTCTGGAACTCAGTTTCACCTAGCCCACGATAAACACAAAATGCTGGAGCAACTCAGCGGGACAGGCAGCATCTCTGGAGTGAAGGAATGGGTGACATTTTGGGTCGAGACCCTTCTTCAGACCCAAAACGTCACCTATTCCTTCTCTCCAGAGATGCTGCCTGTCCCGCTGAGTTACTCCAGCTTTTTGTGTCTGTCTTTGGTGTAAACCAGCATCTGCAGTTCCTTCCTACACATTTTCTTTCTACACTGCTCCACTGTGAAATCTCAAGGTCTGCCTTCTTTGAAGAAGTTCTCCTCCTCTCACCAGTGAGAATTCTGACACCTGACCCTCCCATATCTCTCTGTGTCCCTCTCCCCTGACCCTCAGTCTGAAGAACTTCCTGCACATTGTGTTTAGCTGGAGTCTGGGTGCTGAGGCTGACCACAACATTAACCTTAATTCCATTTTATTTTATTGTCAATTGTGAACATATCAAACTGCAAATTTACTTCATGTGCGACAGAAGCTGTAAGAAAACCCACGAAAACAATGTCCTAGTTGGTGACGTGCGAAGAAATAATGCGGGTTTTAGAGCTAGCGGGAATTTAATCTTCAGTAATTTGCACAAATAACAATGAAAAAAATAATGATCAGTTTGGCAATCGGGGCCTAGTTAGGTGGCTAAATGAAACACTTAAATAACGCAAAATTAATCCTTCTGTTAAACAAAAAAAATGCAGTCCCTTTATGCTGTCCCAGTTGGGGCTTCAAGCTTCATCTGTGTCCTGAGCAGGTGTGGTCTTCCTCAGTGAAGAATCGTGGGGCACAACAGCGCCTCAGTCTGGCCACCTTCACCGGCGCCAGCCGACTGCCACCCTCTCTCACACAGCCCTGGGTGTGATGGTCAACCTTTGGAAAGCCAAGGGAGCTGCAACCATACCAGTGTGGTCTTGAATGTGGCACTTGATGCACGATGAAGAATTGATCTCATTCGAGACTAAACACCAAGCCCCATCTCCACGGAGATCAGGTCCCCAACTTCCCTCTGGGTGGGGATGACCTGACCAACCAAACCCAGCGTTTAATAGTGGTCAATGCCTTGGAATGATAGCAATCTTCAGTCTGGTCTTCAGTCTGGTCTTCAGTCTGGTCTTCAGTCTGGTCTTCACTCCGATGCTGATGGACTGGATCACCAATCTCACCGTGATTTACTCCCTGACTTGGTTCCTGTAACCTTCACTTTACGTCTGCTCACAAGCAGTGGCACCAACACTGCGGATTCACCTGATCCTGCATTTTATCCTGTAATTCATTCTCTCTCTGCCCTTCTCCATTGTCATGGTTGGACCGGGCAAAGAGTGGGTTTGAAACCGTGCACTCACAGTCAAGGCACAGTGATTACACTGCACTGTCTCGCTGTCTTTACATCACCGTGTGTGTGTGTGTGTGTGGGGCGTGCGTGCGTGAGTGGGGTGTGTGTGTGTGTGGGGCGTGCGTGCGTGTGTGTGTGTGTGGGGCGTGCGTGCGTGAGTGGGGTGTGTGTGTGTGGGGCGTGCGTGCGTGTGTGTGTGTAGGGCATGCGTGCGTGTGTGTTTGTGTGGGGCGTGCGTGCGTGTGTGTGTGTGTGGGGCGTGCGTGCGTGAGTGGGGTGTGTGTGTGTGGGGCGTGCGTGCGTGTGTGTGTGTAGGGCATGCGTGCGTGTGTGTGTGTGTGGGGCGTGCGTGCGTGTGTGTGTGTAGGGCATGCGTGCGTGTGTGTTTGTGTGTGTGAAAACCCCCCAAAGTTAGCCGTTTTAACTGCGTCTCTTTGTCCAAGGGCCTACAAAATCGTACAAAGAAGAGAATAAAACATGTCTGGAATATGGCAAATCAAATACAAAAGCTCAGTGAAATATTAATTTGAAAGGAAAGAGCCATTTTAGTATGGTCCTATGCAACATTGTTAAACAAGCATTGTCAGTGCTCTCTGATGGTGCATCCCAACGTTCCCAGGGCAGGGACAGGTTGGGAGCAAGGCATCATGGTCTCTGTTCTCCATCCATGCCCAGAAGATCTCAAGCTCAGTGTCTGGACTCCAATACTGCTCAGTAGCATCAGGAAATTGCAGTGACTTCCTCCCCACACCCACATTACCCTCCATCCCACACAACCACCTTGCAGTGTTTGCCGTGAAGGTACGATGCAATGTTGGGGAGATTGGCCAGTGTTCTGCTGTGCAAGATGACCTCAATCTCAATGAGTTCCTTCAGGTTTTGGGCCATGGTCCCATGAAAGCTGCCCCCCCCCAACTCCTTGATCTCACGGTCGGAAATATAATTCAATGGTGGTAAAGGAATGTTCTGGCCGGGCCGGCAGCTACAAGTTCTCCCCGGGTTGGTACTGGGGTTCTGTCGCCGTGAAGTAGTCCTCCAGGAAGGACTGCAGGTACTCGAAGGTGTGCCTCTCCTCTGGGTCTTTCTTCCAGCACTGGATCATGAGTTCGTGAAGAGACGCAGGACAAGCGTTTGGACTAGGCATCCGATACCCTCGCTCCACCTGCTCCAGAACCTCACGGTTGTTCATTCCTGGCAGAGAGAAACAATGCAACACAATATGTGAATAACAACCCCTATGGCTTGTGGAAGGGTAGATAGTAGTGAGGGCTAATAATGAGTGTACAGGGATGTGCAGCATCTGTGGAGAACATGGATCGGTGACGTTTCACAGAGTGCTGGAGTAACTCAGCGGGTCAGGCAGCATCTGTGGAGAACATGGATAGGTGTCGTTTCACAGAGTGCTGGAGTAACTCAGCGGGTCAGGCAGCATCTGTGGAGAACATGGATAGGTGACGTTTCACAGAGTGCTGGAGTAACTCAGCGGGTCAGGCAGCATCTGTGGAGAACATGGATAGGTGACGTTTCACAGAGTGCTGGAGTAACTCAGCGGGTCAGGCAGCATCTGTGGAGAACATGGATAGGTGACGTTTCACAGAGTGCTGGAGTAACTCAGCGGGTCAGGCAGCATCTGTGGAGAACATGGATAGGTGACGTTTCACAGAGTGCTGAAGTAACTCAGCGGGTCAGGCAGCATCTGTGGAGAACATGGATAGGTGACATTTCGGTTCGGGACCCTACTGTGAATTGGCCTTGTGTGCAGGTGAGTGGTTGAGTTTGGGGGAGGAGGGCAGGTGGGTAGAATAACAGAGTCACCAGGGACAGCAGACGCTGGAAACATGAGCAAAACACAGTGGTGGAGGAACTCAGCGGGTCAGGCAGCCTCTGAGGAGGGAATGAACGGATGACATTGAGTCAGGAGCTTTCTTGAGACTCATTCCCTCCACAGATGCTGCCTGACCCATTGAGTTCTCCCAGTGGTCTGTGTTTGGCTCAGGATTGAGGAAGATCGCTGGCATTGAGAGGCTGCACCATCACCACACCACAGTTAAATAGCCGTTCTATAGTTAGTGTGGGTGACAACATCATATGTGCAGGTATATTATCGTGTTGTAACATTATGCATGCATGTGATAACATGTTATAACATCATATGTGCATGTGATAATGTTATAACATCACGTGCGTGTATAACATCATGTCATATAACATGTGTGTGTGATAACATCCCGTGTGTGGGTATAACATATGTTATAACATCATGCATCACTGAAATAAAATCTTGGCTTCAATCAAATTTCCTCAAACTCAACTGCAACAAATCTGAAATCATCATCATTGGTCCAAAAACGCTCACCAAATCCACCTAAAACTTCATCCTCAATATTGATGGTCTCCCAGTATCCACCTCACCTCACATCCGGAATCTTGGAATCATCTTTGATCAAACCCTCTCCTTCGACAAACACATCAAACACATCACAATGACAGCCTTCTTCCACCTCAAACATATTGCCCGTCTCCGTCCATCCCTCTCCTCCACAGCTGCAGAAACCCTCATCCACGCCTTCATCACCTCCCGTCTGGACTACTGCAACAGCCTCCTCCTCTATGGCTCACCCTCAAAAATCATCAGTAAACTTCAATACATTCAAAACTCCGCTGCCCGTCTACTCACCCACTCCCCGATCCGTGACCATATCACCCCCGTCCTTTACAAGCTCCACTGGCTCCCCATCCCCCAGAGAATCCAGTACAAAATCCTCCTCATGACCTACAAAGCCCTCCATAACCTGGCCCCATCCTACCTGACTGACCTTCTCCACAGGCACACTCCCACCTGCACCATCCACTCTGCTGCTGCCAATCTCCTATCCCCCCACATCCGGACCAAACTCAGATCCTGGGGGGACAGGGCTTTCTCCATCGCTGCTCCCACCCTCTGGAACTCACTACCCCAAACCGTCAGAGACTCCTCCTCACTCACCACATTCAAAACATCACTGAAGTCTCACCTGTTCAGCACTGCCTTCAACCACTGAAGGTCACCTCACCTTCTGTCTCCTTTCTCTGTTCGTTTACTTATTGATCTATTTATTCACTTCTCTATGTTCTAGAAATCCCTGTAAAGCGTCTTTGAGTGTTTGAAAAGCGCTATATAAATGTAATGCATTATTATTATTATTATTATTATGTGTGTGTATATATCATGTGTTATAACATGTATGTGACAACATAATGTGATAATATTGTATGTATGGGTATAAGATCATACGTGTGGGTTTAACATCATGCGTTATAACATCATGTGTGTGTGTGGTCGCACCATGTGTTACAGGTGCCAGGACAGGGCTTACCTGCGGCACCACACCTGTAGATGAGCAGTGTGGTCCTTACCTGGGTATGGGACCCTTCCTTTGGTAACCAGCTCAGTCAGGAGGATTCCAAACGACCACACGTCTGACTTGATTGTAAACTTCCCGTACAGGGCAGCCTCTGGTGCTGTCCACTTTATTGGAAACTTAGCCCCTGCAATACAAACAGGAGCGATCACTTGGCCTTGTTCACCAACTTGTTCCAGAGATGACCAGAAATATCTCCAAGTAAAGACCAGCAATGTCTCCGACAAAGCTGAAGGTTCACGGCTTGTGGACACAGCCCAGACCATCACACAAACCAACCTCCCTCCCACTGACTCCATCTACACCTCACGCTGCCTCGGCAAGGCCAGCAGCATCATCAAGGACTAGTCTCACCCCGGCCACTCCCTCTTCTCCCCTCTCCCATCGGGCAAGAGGTACAGAAGTGTGAAAACGCACACCTCCAGATTCAGGGACAGTTTCTTCCAACTGAACCGTCCTCTCACCAACTAGAGAGCGGTCCTGACCTCTTTAGTCGGACTTTACAGGACTTTCTCTTTGACTAAACGTTATGCCCTTTATCCTGTATCTGTACACAGTGGACTGCTCGAGTGTAATCATGTATAGTCTATCCGCTGACTAGTTAGCACACAACCAGAAGCTTTTCACTGTACCTCAGTACACGTGACAATAAAGTAAACTGAACCAAACTACTCCAGACACACGAGAGACTACAAGCTGATAGGTGAAGATTTGATGTGGTATTGGGCTCTTCAATTCTGTCACATTGCATAATTCTAGATTCAAGATTCGATTTATTGTCACATGTACCAATTAAGGTACAGTGAAATTTGAGTTACCGTCCAGCCGAAGGTTGTGGAAGGTTTATAAACGTTTGTGCGAATGATTGGGGGTCACAGGATCGGGGATGTTCCCTTTACGGGTGTCAGGGGTTACAGGGAGAAGGCAGGAGAATGGGGTTAGGAGGGAGAGATAGATCGGCCATGATTGAATGGCGGAGTAGACTTGATGGGCCGAATGGCCTAATTCTGCTCCTATGCCTTATGAACATGAATTTATGAAGTCTGACATCAACTTCAGGAGAGCTCAGAGGAGTATGAGCTGCTATCGTTACAGTAGCATGCAATAGTTAGCGTGCTATGTACCGAGCCATCCGCTCACTAAAGGTTAGCCTGTTTGAGGAACAGATGGGACAGAGGCAATAATTCACCAGCCCACTCCACACGCAGTGAGTGGGGTAGACTTCCAACAACAGATTCTGGCTCGCACTGAATGGCTAATTCTGACCATCAGAACAGTATTTCTGCGATAAACCAAGTTAAAAAACTTTGTTTACTGCACAAAAGTGCAGTAAACAAATACTCTTCAGCGGTTCAAACCTCTGATCAACGAGCTCCTTAGCTTGAGGACAGACACAGAGTGCTGGAGTAACTCAGCGGGTCAGGCAGCATCTGTGGAGAACATGGATAGGTGACGTTTCACAGAGTGCTGGAGTAACTCAGCGGGTCAGGCAGCATCTGTGGAGAACATGGATAGGTGACGTTTCACAGAGTGCTGGAGTAACTCAGCGGGTCAGGCAGCATCTCTGGAGAACATGGGTAGGTGACGTTTCACAGAGTGCTGGAGTAACTCAGTGGGACAGGCAGCATCTCTGGAGAAAGGGAATCGGTGACGTTTCGGGTCGAAACCCTTCTTCAGACTCCTTTGCTTGAAGTGAGTTTAGTTTAGTTTAGTTTAGTTTAGAGATACAGTGTGGAAACAGGCCCTTCAGCCACACCGACCAGCGATCCCCGCACACTAACACTATCCTACACACACTAGGAACAATTTACAATTTTTACCAAAGTCAATTAACCTACAAATGTGTACGTCTTTGGAGGAAACTGGAGCACCTGGCGAAAACCCACTGTCACAGAGAGAACGTACAAACTCCACGTACAGACAGCACCCGTGGTCAGGATCGAACCAGGGTCTCTGGCGCTGTGAGGCAGCAGCTCTACCCGCTGCGGCACGCTGCGGCACGCTGCGGCACGCTGCGGCACGCTGCGGCACGCTGCGGCACGCTGCTGCCCCAAGCTGCTGAGGTTTTTCAGCATTTTCTGTTATTATTTCTGAATTCCTTACACTGGCGTGTGATAAACTCAGAGTCACATGGCATGGAAACGGGCCCTTCAGCCCAACCTGCCCATGTTGACTAAAATGCCCCATCTAAGCTCATCCAACCTGCCAGCATTTGCCCATATACCTCTACACATTTGCCAACTGTGTACCTGCCCAAATGGCTTTTAAGTGTTTCAATAGTTCCTGCCTCAATGCACTTTGTAAATCCTCTTTGCTCTTTTTATGCCCACTCCACACGCAGTGAGTGGGGTAGACTTGGGGTACTTGAGTTTGACTCGATTATATTTACGTTCAGCATTATCTAATCTTATTAAATAGCATACAAGACAAAGCGTTTCACTGTACCTCAGTACACATGACAATAATAAACCTAAACCTCTACCTCTGACAGCTCATTCCATGCATTCTGTGTAAAAAATGGTGGCCATCAGATTAGGTAATAACGTCATAAGGGATAGGAGTAGAACTAGGCCATTCGGCCCATCAAGTCTACTCCGCCATTCAATCATGGCTGATCTATTTTTCCCTCCCAACCCCATTCTCCTGCCTTCTCCCTGTAACCTCTGACGCCCACACTAATCAAGAATCTATCTCTGCCTTAAAATGATCCACGAACTTGGCCTCCACAGCCGTATGTGGCAAAGGATCGCACAGATTCACCGCCCTCTGACTAGATTCCTATTAAATCTTTCACCTCTCAGCTTAAACCTACGACCTGTGGTTCTTGATTCCCCTATCCTGGATAGAAGACACTCTGCATTCACCCTATCTATTCCCCTCATGATTTTATACACCTCTATTAGATCGCCCCTCAACCTCCTACGCTCCAAGGAATGAAGTCCTAGCCTGCCAGAGGTAGACACAAGATGCTGGAGTAACTCAGCGGGTCGGGCAGCATCTCTGGAGAGAAGGAATGGGTGACGTTTCGGGGTCGAGGCCCTTCCTCAGACTGAAACATCACCCATTCCTTCTCTCCAGAGATGCTGCCCGACCCGATGAGTTACTCCAACATCTTGTGTCTACCTTCGATTGTAACCAGCATCTGCAGTTTTCTTCCCTACCTTGCCGGGCTGTGTATTCGTTGTCTTCGATGAGCCTGGCCAGTCCAAAGTCCGCTATCTTGCACACAAGGTTTTCTCCAACGAGGATGTTGGCAGCTCTGAGATCTCGATGGATGTAATTCATCCGTTCGATGTACGCCATACCAGCGGCAACCTACAGGCAACGAAGACAGAACTATCACTGGGACCACAACCTCCTCATTCACACGGGAACCGATGAGAGGGGATCTTGTAGAAACAGATAAAATTCTTGAGGGATTGAACAGGCTAGATGCAGGAAAAATGTCCCGATGTTGGGGGAGTCCAGAACCAGGGGCCACAGTTTAAGAATAAGGGGTAGGCCATTTAGAACTGAGATGAGGAAAAACTTTTTCAGTCAGAGTTGTAAATCTGTGGAATTCTCTGCCTCAGAAGGCAGTGGAGGCCAATTCTCTGAATGCATTCAAGAGAGAGCTAGATAGAGCTCTTAAGGATAGCGGAGTCAGGGGGTATGGGGAGAAGGCAGGAACGGGGTACTGATTGAGAATGATCAGCCATGATCACATTGAATGGTGGTGCTGGCTCGAAGGGCCGAATGGCCTACTCCTGCATCTATTGTCTATTGTCACAGTTTAAGAATAAGGGGTCGGCCATTTAGGACTGAGATGAAGAATAAAGTTTTCACCCAGAGAGTTGTGAATCTGTGGAATTCTCTGCCACAGAAGGCAGTGGAGGCCAATTTACTGGATGTTTTCGTGAGAGACTTAGATATAGCTCTTAGGGCTAATGGAATCAGGGGATGTGGGGAGAAAGCAGGAACGGGGTACTGATTTTGGATGATCAGCCATCATGATATTGAATGGCGGTGCTGGCTCGAAGGGCTGAATGGCCTCCTCCTGCACCTGTTGTCTATGTTTCTGTGTTTCTTTGATCGCTTCACACTTGGATTACATTGAACACTTTGTAACTGTGTCGCTGCCCTTTACGTGGCGACTCTTTGCATACCCTGTATACGGGACGCAAGACAAAGAGTCTCTCTGTGACACGTCACGTGTGATAATAACGTGTCCTTATGAACAGGATGGGGGAGGGATGGAGAGAGAGGGAAAGTTAGGGAAACCACAGCAGTAAGGAACACTGTGGTCATCTAGGGAATGTGCCATGTAGGAGCACAGTGGACTGGCCACATGGAGATGGTGTTGACAGTAACGGGTGATTGTGGATGATCAGCCATGATCACAATGAATGGCGGTGCTGGCTCGAAGGGCCAAATGGCCTCCTCCTGCACCTATTTTCTATGTTTCTATGTTTGGGTGATTTATTCAAACTGGTCTGTCAGTGCGGGTCTCTCAGGCCTAACCTTGGTACGGTTTTGCAGAGTAGACTTCACGGGCTGAATGGCCTAAGTCTACCCTTATCGCTCACGAGCTTAAGGTGTAATGCCACCCTTGGTGAAAGGGCAGTGGGAGATGGTGGGGGTACCTGTGCGGACATGTCCACCAGCTGTGGCAGCTTCAAGATACGGCCATCTCCATCCTTGAGAAAATCAAGCAAACTTCCTGAAAAAGAAATGAGACGAGTTATTATGTGTAGGAAGGAACTGCAGGCGCTGGTTTACACCGGAGATAGACACAAAATGCTGGAGTTACTCAGTGGGTCAGGCAGCATCTCTGGAGAGAAGGAATGGGTGACGTTTCAGGTCTGAAGAAGGGTCTGGACACGAAACGTCACCCATTCCTTCTCTCCAGAGATGCTGCCTTCCCGCTGAGATGACTAATTAATCAGTCTAAAGCACTCCAAGAAATAAAGTCTTTGCTCGACCTCTCCCTTTAGCTCATGTCCTCGAGTCCTGGCAACATCCCTCTAAAATTTTCTCTGCATTTGATTTCTCATTGAAATTTTCTCAGACCCGGGTTTGATCCTGACTATGGGTGCTGTCTGTACGGAGTTTGCATGCTCTTCCTGTGACTGCAGGAGTTTTCTCCGGGTGCTCCGGTTTCCTCCCACACTCCAAAGACGTGCAGGTATGTAGGTTAATTGGCTTCTGTAAAGATTGTCAACTTGTGCCTAGTGTGTAGGATAGTGCTAGTGTACACGGTGATCGCTGGTTGGCACGGACTTGGTGGGCCGAAGGGCCTGATGCCATGCTGTATCTCTAAATTAATCTAAACCTAAGGCATAACTCGAAGCAGCCTCTCCCGCGCTGGGATTTCAGCTGGATTCATTTGGTGAAATTATGTTTTATTTTACAAGGCCTAGGATCACCATCAGCTCAAAGGTAGACACAGAAAGCTGGAGTAACTCAGCGGGTCAGGCAGCATCTCTGGAGAGAAGGAATGGGTGACATATCGGGTCGAGACCCTTCTTCAGAATGAGAGTCAGGGGAAAGGGAAAACCTATTCCTTCTCTCCAGAGATGCTGCCTGTCCTGCTGAGTTACTCCAGCATTTTGTGTCTATCTTCATAAGATTATGTGATAGGACCATTTGGACAGATACGTGGGTTGGAAAGATTTAAAGAGTATGTGCCAAATGGGAGTAGCGTGGATGGGGCATGTCGGCCAGCGTGGGGTGACTAGCGTGGATGGGGCATGTCGGCCAGCGTGGGGTGAGTAGCGTAGATGGGGCATGTCGGCCAGCGTGGGGTGAGTAGCGTGGATGGGGCATGTCGGCCAGCGTGGGTGAGTAGCGTAGATGGGGCATGTCGGCCAGCGTGGGTGAGTAGCGTAGATGGGGCATGTCGGCCAGCGTG
This sequence comes from Rhinoraja longicauda, assembly GCF_053455715.1. NCBI lineage: Eukaryota > Metazoa > Chordata > Chondrichthyes > Rajiformes > Arhynchobatidae > Rhinoraja > Rhinoraja longicauda. Next base: position 1,095,329 of record NC_135979.1, on the reverse strand, counting down.
GGGTGAGTAGCGTGGATGGGGCATGTCGGCCAGCGTGGGGTGAGTAGCGTAGATGGGGCATGTCGGCCAGCGTGGGGTGAGTAGCGTGGATGGGGCATGTCGGCCAGCGTGGGTGAGTTGTGTTGGATGGGGCATGTCGGCCAGCGTGGGTGAGTAGCGTGGATGGGGCATGTCGGCCAGCGTGGGGTGAGTAGCGTAGATGGGGCATGTCGGCCAGCGTGGGTGAGTTGTGCTGAAGGGCCTGTTTCCGTGCTGTATTACTCTGTGATATTGGGTCTTAATCTCTTTACGAGTCTGACGGATTATTTGCTTTTGGGAAGGATGACCTTAGCTTGCCGCCTGTTGTGTTTGAGATTACAGCGCTGACATGGAGATGAATGACACTTGCTGCAATAAACTTGGTGCAGATGCGATCCACAAGTGGGACTTCATTGCCTTTCTGTTTGTTCCTCTGCAGTTGATGCATTTATTGCCTTGATTGCCATTTGAGCGGGTTTAATACATCGTTCACTTGGAACCTTACGCAACCCCTTGTTCTGCGCTCATAGCAACCAGCCACTGCTCATAGAACAGAGCACCGTACAGCACACACACACACACACACACACACAGGCCCTTCGGCCCACTGTGTCTGTGCTAAACATGTTGCCACGTTAATCTCCTCTGCCTGCACGTGATCCGTATCCCTCCATACCCTGTATATCCGTGTGCCTGTCCAAAAGCCTCTTAAACACCACTATAGTATCTGCCTTCACCACCACCACTGGCAGTGTGTCCCAGCCCCCAACACTGGCAGCGAGTCCCAGCCCCCACCACTGGCAGCGTGTCCCAGCCCCCACCACTGGCAGCGTGTCCCAGCCCCCACCACTGGCAACGTGTCCCAGCCCCCACCACTGGCAGCGTGTCCCAGCCCCCACCACTGGCAGCGTGTCCCAGCCCCCACCACTGGCAGTGTGTCCCAGCCCCCACCACTGGCAGTGTGTCCCAGCCCCCACCACTGGCAGCGAGTCCCAGCCCCCACCACTGGCAGCGTGTCCCAGCCCCCACCACTGGCAGCGAGTCCCAGGCCCCACCACTGGCAGCGTGTCCCAGCCCCCACCACTGGCAGCGTGTCCCAGCCCCCACCACTGGCGGCGTGTCCCAGCCCCCACCACTGGCAGTGTGTCCCAGCCCCCACCACTGGCAGTGTGTCCCAGCCCCCACCACTGGCAGCGAGTCCCAGCCCCCACCACTGGCAGCGTGTCCCAGCCACCACCTTGGAAACAGTGGATCCATTGGCGATCCTTCTAAAGAGGAGAGGAGAGGTCTTGTTCGGAGGTCATGTTTGAAGAGTGGCAGGTGGTCAATGTAAACTCACTATTTTTAAAATGTTACGGAAAAAAACTAGAGTGAAACAAATCATCCGGCCAGTGTCTCCATGCCCAGAGTTACAAATCAACAGAATTGTTCCCGTTGTGTTGAGAAGATTCCCGACCTGCCCGGTCACACGAGGAAGATTCCCAACCTGCCCGGTCACACGAGGAAGATTCCCAACCTGCCCGGTCACACGAGAAAACCAACTCACGCTGAACGGAAGAGCAAAGCTAACTCATCACCCAGCCAATGGCAGGGAACAGGGGTCGTGAAGACCATACACAATACTTCTGCAGAAGGATCTTAACCTGAACAGTCACCTATTGCTTTTCTTCAGAATGCTGCCTGACCCGCTGAGTTACTACAGGTTTTGGTGTCTATCGTCATGTTCCAGAGACCGCCCTTACCTTGGGTCATGAACTCAGTGACGATGTAGATGGGCTCCTCGGACACCACAGCGTAGAGTTGCACCAGCTTGTCGTGTCTCAGCCTCTTCATTATCTGGGCTTCCTCCAGGAATGCCTCGGGGGACATGGTGCCCGGCTTCAGGGTCTTCACCGCAACCTTGGTGGTCCCGTTCCACGTCCCTATACCCAGCAACGCACAGACACCAAACAAAGGAAGTTATGCCAGGACACCGTGGCTGGTGGTCGGAGCGGGTGATGAGGGATGGAGATGGGGTGAAGGGGTGGCGTTCATGCTCCATACCCTCGCCCACTGGTCACACTCACAATCAATCACGGGCCAGCAACTGAATCTGAGTCTGAAGGGTCTCAACCCCAAACGTCACCCATTCCTTCTCTCCACAGATGCTGCCTGACCCGCTGAGTTACTCCAGCACTCTGTGTCTACCCGGAATTAACACCGACAATTACTCCGCTCCAATGATGGAACATTAATGGCATGAAGAAGTGGCCAATCCCTCCTGACCTGCCTGACATGATTCTAGACGTTGACTCCTCACCGGGCCAGTGGGCAACTTCTGGCCAGTGGGCATCTACTGGGCCAGTGGGCATCACGTGGCCAGTGGGCAACTCCTGGCCAGTGGCATCTCTGGGCCAGTGGGCAACTCCTGGCCAGTGGGCATCACCGGGCCAGTGGCATCTCTGGGCCAGTGGGCAATTCTGGGCCAGTGGGCAACTCCTGGCCAGTGGGCATCACCGGGCCAGTGGCATCTCTGGGCCAGTGGGCAACTCTGGGCCAGTGGGCATCTCCTGGCCAGTGGGCATCACTGGGCCAGTGGGCATCTCCTGGCCAGTGGCATCCCTGGGCCAGTGGCATCTCTGGGCCAGTGAGCATCTCCTGGCCAGTGGGCATCTCCTGGCCAGTGGGCATCACTGGGCCAGTGGGCAACTCCTGGCCAGTGGGCATCTCCTGGCCAGTGGCATCCCTGGGCCAGTGGCATCTCTGGGCCAGTGGCATCTCTGGGCCAGTGAGCATCTCCTGGCCAGTGGGCATCTCCTGGCCAGTGGGCATCCCTGGGCCAGTGGCATCTCTGGGCCAGTGGGCATCCCTGGGCCAGTGGCATCTCTGGGCCAGTGGGCATCTCCTGCTGGGATCTGGCAGAGGGTGGAGATCTTTGGAGCATCTCCCCTTGTCCACAATCTCAGGGTAGACACAGAAGAGAGGTGACGGGGAGAACGTGCAAACTCCACACAGACAGCACCCAGAGTCAGGATCAGATCCCGGGTCTCTGGCGCTGTGAGGCAGCAACTCTACCGCTGCGCCACCGTGCTGCCCCAAGTTTCAATCTTGCCAAAACTTTGGACAAAAGGGGTGGGGGGAAAGGGGGGGGGGGTGCAATGTTAATTTATATATATTGAGTCTTGTTACATTCTCAACACGGATCTGTGGGAATCAACCAGAGAATCAAACAGATCCCGGTCTTTCCGATGCACTAAATACTTTAATCACAAAGCATCGAACCTAAATATGAGCTTCTCTCTGAATGTGATTATCTCCCAGCTCCATGTTATTAATTTCAGGGCCTCATTATGACATCTTTTCCTTGTGACTTAGTGAGTTGACAGTTTCATTAAATTGCTCCTGAGTTTATGCCGCTGTCATTTGCTGCAGTTTGAACTCAGGAGTCACTGTATAAATGGAGTGTGATTTGTTATTAATCCAAGAGCTGACCATGGGCCCAGGTGAGGGAGATGTACATCTATATACAATTAAACTAAATAGGAGAGGGCTAATACAGTTGTGAGATTAAATGATGGAAACCATGCAGTGAATGGTTAACAGGTTAATATATACTGATGGTTTGACAACTATCGAATTGCAGCGAATTGTGGAGGCAGCCCAGACCATCGCACAAACCAACCTCCCTTCCATTGACTCCATCTACACCTCACGCTGCATCGGCAAGGCCAGCAGCATCATCAAGGACCAGTCTCACCCCGGCCACTCCCTCTTCTCCCCTCTCCCATCGAGCCAAAGGTACAGAAGTGTGTAAACGCACACCTCCAGATTCAGGGACAGTTTCTTTCCGGCTGTTATCAGGCAACTGAACCATCCTACCACAACCAGAGAGCAGTGCTGAACTACTATCTACCTCATTGGTGACCCTCGGACTATCTTTGATCAGACTTTACTGGCTTTACCTTGCACTAAACGTTATTCCCTATCATGTAACTGTACACTGTAAACGGCTCAATTGTAATCACGTATTGTCTTTCCGCTGGCTGGTTAGCACGCAACAAAAGCTTTTCACTGTACCTCAGTACACATGACAATAAACTGAACTGAGCTGGACTCACTGCTTTCGACCTCTAAATTCAATGACCAACTCATCCCTGTAAATCCTATTTCTTCCATCATAAGTTCACAGGTTATCGGAGTAGAATTAGGCCATTCGGCCCATCGAGTCTACCTCGCCATTCAATCATGGCTGATCTCTGCCACAATCCCATTTTCCTGCCTTCTCCCCATAACCCTTGACACCCGTTCTAATCAAGAATTTGTCTATCTCTGCCTTAAAAATATCCACTGACTTGGTCTCCACAGCCGTCTGTGGCAATGAGTTCCACAGATTAACTACCCTCGGAATAAAGAAGTTCCTCCTCACCTCCTTTCTAAAAAAGCGCCCTTTAACTCTGAGGCTGTGCCCTCTGGTCCTAGACTCTCCCACCGGTGGAAACATCCTCTCCACATCCACTCTATCTGTGTCTTTCACTATTCTGTAAGTTTCAATGAGGCCCCCTCTCAACCTTCTAAACTCCAGCGAGTACAGGCAGGCCCAGTGCCGACAAGCCTTCTCCTTATTAGATCACCCTTATTTACAGATAATGTCGTGAAAAAAAGATTCATCGCCTTACCCATAAACACATCTCCGAAACATCCCTGGCCAAGTTTTTTGTCCAGGCTCAGGGACTGTCGAATAATCTCCCATGCATCTCTCCCTAGTCCCAGCGTCTGTGGGATCTCATTGGGACAAACCTTGGTTAGTACTTGACACAAACCATCAGTATGATCTGCAGGGAATGGATGTAATGGAGGAATCACGTCAACACGTTCACATGCATTGGTGCAGTGTCGATCGGACTTGCAGAGGCCACAGTCACCGGCAGCCTTGGCTTCGCACATTATTCCCAGTTTGGGAACTCCAGGGAAATTACCAGGCAGGTTTGGAGAATTTAGGGTCTCAAAAAGGAGCAAATTGACTCAGCAGACAAAGAACACAGACGAGCACAGCTCAAAATCAGGCCCTTCGGCCCACAGCGTCTATGCCGAACATGATGTCAAGCTTCTTGCAGTGATTCCTCCTGCTCTCCGAATCTATCTTTCATTCAATGTTCTTTATCTCTCCATATCACCGTCTATATCTCTCTTTTCCCTGATCCCTGACTAGTCTGAAGAAGGGCCTCGACCCGAAACGTCACCTGTTCCTTCTCTCCAGATGCTGCCTGTCCCCCGAGTTACTCCAGCATTTTGTGTCTATCTTCGGTTTAAACCAGCACCTGCAGTTCCTTCCTGCACATGATGTCAAGACCGTCTGTTATCTACCTGTGCCTAATCCATAACCCATTCCATGTACATACTTATTGTACATACTACATTGCTGGTATGTGTACATACTTGGCTAATCAAAATTATTCAATTCAATTCAATACACCTACCTCTTCAAAAGCCTCCTAAATGCCACTATCATATCTTCCTCTACACACCCACCCTCCTCTGTTTAAAGAAACTTTGCTCTGCACATCTCCTTTAAACTTTAACCCTCTCACCCTAAAGTTATGTCCTCTATTTCCATGCTGGGAAAATGTTCTGACTGTCTACCCTATCTATGCCTCTCATAATTTTTGATACTCCACCAGCAGCTCGTTCCATACACCCACCACCCTTTGTGTGAAAAAGTTACCCCTCAGTTTCCTATTAAATCTTTCCCCCTTCACCTTGAACCTATGTCCTCTGGTCCTCGATTCCCCTACTCTAGGCAAGAGACTCTGTGCGTTTACTAGATCTATCCCTCTCATGATTTTGTACACCTCTATAAGATCACCCCTCATCCTCCTGCGCTCCAAGGAATAGAGTCCCAGCCTGTCCCAAACTCTCCCTGTAGCTCAGACCCTGGAACCCTGGCAACATCCTCGTCAATCTTCTCCGCACTAAGGAGATTACTTTAAATTGGCATCATGTTGGGCATGGACATTGTGGGCCGAAGGGCCTGTTCCTGTGCTGTTCTATGTTCCATGTCTAAACATACAAAAAGGCAGAAATAGAGAGGGAAATGTGACCAGTGGGCATAATTCCAGACTAATTGGTTGCATTACCACAAATAAGAGGATGTGTTACTCTCCTACATCGCTCTGCAAAGAGACTCTCTATTTACCCTTCTGAGAACAAGTTAATTTGGAGTCTCCAATTGTCCAAATCCAGAGTCGGAAGCAGTCTCGGAGAATAACGTGGGCCTCACACCAGGAGCCAGTGGATGGTCAATGTGGGCCTCACACCAGGAGCCAGTGGATGGTCAATGTGGGCCTCACACCAGGAGCCAGTGGATGGTCAATGTGGGCCTCACACCAGGAGCCAGTGGATGGTCAATGTGGGCCTCACACCAGGAGCCAGTGGATGGTCAATGTGGGCCTCACACCAGGAGCCAGTGGATGGTCAATGTGGGCCTCACACCAGGAGCCAGTGGATGGTCAATGTGGGCCTCACACCAGGAGCCAGTGGATGAAGGGAGACTCTGAGTTCTGGTGTGAGGTGTGAGTGGGCATTGGTGGTCAAGGGGATGACGCTGGTCTCTGTAGCTTCTGCAAGTCCATCTTGTCTCAGTTCCTACCCATCCACACTTCCCCAAACTGCCCGTTTCCCAGCTTCTTCATCAGCTGCAGGGACTCGCGTGGGATCTCCCACACGTCTTTGGTTTTGACAGAGAGGTCGGCCAGCTTTGGCATTCCCTTGTGGCACGGCACCACCAGGCGACAGCACAGACCAGCGGCACGGTCTGGGGGTGAGAGCACCCCGCCAGCAAGAGAGAGGAGAGCGAGAGAGCAGAGAGAGAGAGAGAGAGAGAGAGAGAGAGAGAGTTAATGGTACAACAGTGCTAACCAACATTGACCACAGCAACACCGACATCCCTTCAACCAAGTCCTTTGAATGGGCAGCAGAGTGGCACTTGGGTTCATAAGTGATAGACCATTCGGCCCATCAGATCTGCCACGTCGTTCTATCACAGCGGGTGGAGCTGCTGCCTCACAGCGCCAGATACTCGTGTTTGACTGGGATCTCTGGCATTGTGAGGTTGTGGCTACACCAGCTGCCCCACTGTACTGGGTTCGACCCTGACCTCAGGTGCTGGCTGTGTGCGGAGTTTGCACGTTCTCCCTGTGACTGTGTGGGTTTTCTCCGGGTGCTCTGGTCTCCTCCCATGTCCCAAAGACGTGCGGGTTTGTGGGTTAATCGGCTCTGTGTAAATTGCCCCCCAGTGCGTAGGGAGTGGATGAGAAAGTGGGATAATGTGGAACTAGTGTGAGCGGGCGATCGACAGAGAGCGTGGACTTTGCGTCTCCATGCTGTGTCAATCAATCAATCAAACCCACCCATCTCAGGGCCGGGACGGACAACACTTGCTTTAGACTTTAGAGATACGGTGCGGAAACAGGCCCTTCGGCCCACCGAGCCCGTGCTGGCAAACGATCACCCTGTACACTAGCACTGCCCTACACATTATGGGCAATTTACAAATTACAGAAGCCAATTAACCTACAAACCTGCACGTCTTGGGGATGTGGGAGGAAACCGGAGCACCCGGAGGAAACCCACGCAGGTCACGGGGAGAACGTACAAACTCTGTACAGACAGCTCCCGCAGTCAGGATAGAACCCGGGTCTCCGGCGCTGTGAGGCAGCAGCTCTACCCGCTGCACCACCGTGCCGCACCTGGGACATCTTACCTGGTACAACATTTACCACAAACGTTGCAAAAAAAGGAGGGGAAATAAACTTGCACAATAAAGGAATAGAATTTTTATAGGGGAAGCTTATTGTCGGCTAAATTGTTGAGAAAAGTTGCAGGTCCTTTTTCGGTTTCGACGTTCCAAAGACGACCGTCCAGGTTTGACCAGATTGTAGCTGAGTGCAGCATCCTCACTGACATCAGCAATGCAGTCACTGCCCCTGAGTGCAGCATCCTCACTGACATCAGCAATGCAGTCACTGCCCCTGAGTGCAGCATCCTCACTGACATCAGCAATGCAGTCACTGCCCCTGAGTGCAGCATCCTCATTGACATCAGCAATGCAGTCACTGCCCCTGAGTGCAGCATCCTCACTGACATCAGCAATGCAGTCACTGCCCCTGAGTGCAGCATCCTCATTGACATCAGCAATGCAGTCACTGCCCCTGAGTGCAGCATCCTCATTGACATCAGCAACGCAGTCACTGCCCCTGAGTGCAGCATCCTCACTGACATCAGCAATGCAGTCACTGCCCCTGAGTTTGCCCCAAAACATCACCAAGGCACCGAACATAAATATAACACTTGCAGAATGTTACAGTGTCTGAAACCAAGAGGTGGTAATCTGAAGAAGGGTCCCGACCCGAAACGTCACCTATCCATGTTCTCCACAGATGCTGCCTGACCCGCTGAGTTACTCCAGCACTCTGTGAAACGTCACCTATCCATGTTCTCCACAGGTGCTGCCTGACCCGCTGAGTTACTCCAGCACTCTGTGTCCATCATAAGTAGGAGTACCAGCACGGTGGCCCAGCGGTAGAGTTGCTGCCTTACAGCGAATGCAGCGCCGGAGACTTAGGTTCGATCCCGACTACGGGCGCCGTCTGTACGGAGTTTGTACGTTCTCCCCGTGACCTGCGTGGGTTTTCTTCGAGATCTTCGGTTTCCTCCCACACTCCAAAGACGTACAGGTTTGTAGGTTAATTGGCTGGGCAAATGTAAAAATTGTCTCTAGTGTGTGTAGGATAGTGTTAATGTGCGGGGATCGCTGGGCGGCACGGACCCGATGGGCCGAAGGGCCTGTTTCTTGTACAGTTTCCCAATTCTGTTTAAAATGTTTTTAATCGATATAAATAGACCTGTCAGGAGCAGGCAATGAAAATGGTACAGAATAGATCACAAGCTGATGTTTGAGAAGCTTCTGATGTTTAGTTTAGTTTAGAGATACAGCACGGTAACAGGTCCTTCGGCCCACCGGGTCAATTGACAATAGACAATAAGTGCAGCAGTAGGCCTTTTATAATTGACTCCAGCACCTTCCCCACCACCGAGTCCACGCCGACCAGCGATCCACGCACACTAACACTATTCTACACACACTAGGGACAATTTACAATTATACCAAAGCCAATTAACCTACAAACCCGCACGTCTTTGGAGTGTGGGAGGAAACCGGAGCACCCGGAGAAAACCCACGCAGGTCACGGGGAGAACGTGCAAACTCCGTACAGACGGCGCCCGTGGTCAGGATGGAACCCGGGTCTCTGGCGCTGTGAGGCAGCAGCTCTACCCGCTGCACCACCGTGCCACCCTGTTTCTCAGCGTGTCCACCTGTTTTACTCACGGTGTCAGTATCCAGGTCAACATGTCCCTCTGTCGCCCAGCTGACCGCTGGCATCAGACACTGTAACATTCTGCAGAGAAAGGATTTCAACGCAACCAGCAGCGGCTAAAGCAAGCAGGCATCGCAGCGTGGAAGAGTGTGACCAATCGGGAAACAAACCAGGCCGCCACAACTTCCAAAACCATCCTTACATTTGCGATTCATTTCAATGCATTTCATATAAATAAGCAATAGAATAAAATCCCACTTCATCACCAATTCTAAGTCATGCCGTACAGCAATGGTGCAAACGTACAAACACATTCTCTACATGACTGGAGGAGTCAATAAACAATCAAATGGGAGTTGTAATTGATAGAAAATGGTTGGCGAAGCAAGACGTCCCAACTCCCCTTGGTTTAGTTTAGAGATACAGCGCGGAAACAGGCCCTTCGGCCCACCGGGTCCGTGCTGACCAGCGATCCCTGCACACTAACACTATCCCACACGCACTAGGGACAATTTTTACATTTACACTAAGCCAATTAACCTACAAACCTGCACGTCTTTGGAGTGTGGGAGGAAACCGAAGATCTTGGAGAAAACCCACGCATGTCACGGGGAGAACGTACAAACTCCGTACAGACAGCACCCTTGGTCGGGATGGAACCCGGGTCTCTGGCGCTGCATTCGCTGTAAGGCGGCAACTCTACCGCTGCGCCACCGTGACCGCCCGTTGAAGTGGGTCACTGACTGATGTCTTGTCACGCTGTAACACGCGTGACTCAGGAGTGGGGGTCTCTGGTTAGTCCGTCACCCAGGGTGGGGAAAGGCACAGAGTGCTGGAGTAACTCAGCGGGACAGGACGCATCTCTGGAGAGAAGGAATGGGTGACGTTCTGAAGAAGGGTCTTGACCCGAAAAGTTACCCATTCCTTCTCTCCAGAGATTAAGATGCTGCCTGTCCTGCTGAGTTACTCCAGCATTTGGTGTCTATCCTGCTTCAGACTGACGGAACTCGACCCGAAACGTTGCCTACACATGTTCTCATGTTCATACGTGATAGGAGCAGAATTAGGCCATTCGGCCCATCAAGTCCACTCCGCCATTCAATCATGGCTGATCTATCTCTCCCTCCTAACCCCATTCTCCTGCCTTCTCCCCGTAACCCCTGACACCTGCACTACTCAAGAATCTATCTATCTCTGCCTTATGAATTCCAAAGATTCACCGTCCTCTGGCTAAAGAGGTGCTGCTTGACCCGCTGAGTTACTCCAGCACTTTGTGTCTTTTTGTGTAAAACAGCATCTGCGGTTCCTTGTTCCTCCATGGGGTGGGGATGTGGATTGGGGGTGAGAGTCCAGGGACCTTTCCCTAAGCCAACGGTACAAGTGTCGGGATGAGACGGTGTATATTGCAATGAAACAATTGGGTTGGGCTCAATCCTTCATCCAGACTGGGGTGATCTGGTCAGTTTGATGCAGTTTATTTTATTGTCACGTGTACCGAGGGACAGTGAAAAGCTTTTTGTTGCGTGCTAACCAGTCAGCGGAAAGACGATACATGATTACAGTGTACAGATACCCCCATCCACCTCATTGGAGACCCTCGGACTATCTTTAGTCGGGCTTTATCTTGCATGAAACCTGATACTCCTCATCAGGTACACCTGCACTGGGCAGCTCGGGTGTAATCATGGATAATCTTTCCGCTGACTGTAAAAGCTTTTCACTGTACCTCGGTACACGTGACAATAAACTGAATAAACGGGGTCAGAGCCCCTCGAGATCAGGCTGAGGTGGACGGGATACTTGGGGGGGTGAGGGGGAACGAAGGGGGGGACCTGGTGTGGGGGTGGAGGGGGTGGATGGGGGGGGAAACCAAGTAGGGATCTGTACTCCATGTAACTGTCGGCAACATTGTGGCAACTCTTTTGTGTCCCGTGCCTGCAAAAACAAAGAACATCACTGCACCTAGCTAGGTACAGGTGACAATAGGTACAGGTAACAATAGGTACAGGTAACAATAGGTACAGGTAACAATAGGTACAGGTGACAATAGGTACAGGTAACAATAGGTACAGGTGACAATAGGTACAGGTAACAATAGGTACAGGTAACAATAGGTACAGGTGACAATAGGTACAGGTGACAATAGGTACAGGTAACAATAGGTACAGGTGAATCATCATCATCACCTAAACTAGGGTGTGATGTGTAGCCACTGGGTGGCCCCCCAGGTGTGACACGTACCTGTGTAATGATGAACCAACTGCTGCACCGTCTCAAACTGGGCTCTGGTGGTGATGTAGTAGCCACCGTTGTCCAACTTACGAATCTTGTAGTGTTTCACATGGTCCGTCTTCACCTCATCCCAGTCACGGATGGACAGTGAGTACGCACCTGGCAAACACACACCTTCAGCTCAGGTACGTTTACTTTAGGTCAGTTCAACTTATTTCAATTTAACTTTGTGTTATGCTGGTGGTTGTGCTGTTATTGTTTGTCTTTGTAAATATTATTATTGTAAATAATTCAATAAATGTATTTTTGTTTAAAAAACAGGGGCAGGTGAGTGAAGGGAGTGTGCAGGTAAAGACAAACAGGTGAGTGACGGGAGTGTGCAGGTAAAGATAGACAGGTGAGTGAAGGGAGTGTGCAGGTAAAGACAGACAGGTGAGTGACGGGAGTGTGCAGGTAAAGATAGACAGGTGAGTGAAGGGAGTGTGCAGGTAAAGATAGACAGGTGAGTGACGGGAGTGTGCAGGTAAAGATAGACAGGTGAGTGAAGGGAGTGTGCAGGTAAAGATAGACAGGTGAGTGAAGGGAGTGTGCAGGTAAAGATAGACAGGTGAGTGAAGGGAGTGTGCAGGTAAAGACAGACAGGTGAGTGACGGGAGTGTGCAGGTAAAGATAGACAGGTGAGTGACGGGAGTGTGCAGGTAAAGATAGACAGGTGAGTGAAGGGAGTGTGCAGGTAAAGATAGACAGGTGAGTGAAGGGAGTGTGCAGGTAAAGATAGACAGGTGAGTGAAGGGAGTGTGCAGGTAAAGACAGACAGGTGAGTGACGGGAGTGTGCAGGTAAAGATAGACAGGTGAGTGACGGGAGTGTGCAGGTAAGTCCTGCAGTTTAAATTAAAGATAGACACAAAAAGCTGGAGTAACTCTGTGGGACTCTTCCCACTCCTCCAGAGATGCTGCCCGTCCCGCTGAGTTACTCCGGCTTCTTGTGTCTCTCTTCAGTGAAGGGGGAGAGGGTTCCACTGTCTCCTCTCCATCTGTTTGTCCCCGCGACGCTCCAGGCGTTTAATCCCGACACACACGTGTGTAGTGCAGGTGTGCAGGTTAATTGGCTTGGTGTGTTTGTTAATTGTACCTAGTGTGTGTAGGATAGTGTTAGTGTGCGGGGATCGCTGGTCGGCACGGACGCGATGGGCCGAAGGGCCTGTTTCTGCGCTGTATCTCTGTATCTGTCCCTGTGTACCTCTGTAACTCTGTATTGTGCACCTCTGTAATTCTGTGTAACTGTGTATCTGTGTGTCTATCCGTGTGTCTCTATATCCGTGTGTCCGTGTGTCCGTGTGTCCGTGTGTCCGTGTGTCCGTGTATCCGTGTGTCCGTGTGTCCGTGTGTCCGTTTATCCGTGTGTCCGTGTGTCCGTGTGTCCGTGTGTCCGTGTGTCCGTTTATCCGTGTGTCCGTGTGTCCGTGTATCCGTGTATCCGTGTATCCATGTATCCGTATATCCGTGTATCCGTGTGTCCGTGTATCTATCCGTGTGTCCGTGTGTCCGTGTGTCCGTGTGTCCGTGTGTCCGTGTGTCCGTGTGTCCGTGTATCCGTGTATCCGTGTATCCGTGTGTCCGTGTATCCGTGTATCTATCCGAGTGTCCGTGTATCTGTGCGTTGAGGATTCCCGTGTGCCGGCCTCACCCTTGGTGGTCTCACTCTCCCGAATCAGGAAGGTCCCCCTGGGGTTCCCCGCACAAAGCAACAGCCGCTCGGCGTCCTTGCGTCCCATCTTCCCAAAATACCATCTGCAGCAGGAACACGGACACGGACACGGACACGGACAGACAGTGAATCACGGCCGGGGGGGGAGAGTTTATTGCCGCACGAGGGTGAGTAACGGCGAGGGGGGGGGGGGGGTTGGGGGCCGGGGGGGGGCGGGGGGTTGTGGGGGTGGTGGGGTGGGGGTGGGGGTGGGGGTGGGGGTGGGGGTGGGGGTGGTGGGGGGGGCAGATAGAGAGAGTGACTGCATCTGATCACCGTGTTTGGACACAAAGGAGAGCGCGCGTATGTGTGTGTGCGTGTCTGCTCAAACCACAGGCAGTGGGGCAGTGGGGCAGTGGGGCAGTGGGGCAGTGGGGAGTGGGGCAGTGGGGCATTGGGCAGTGGGGCAGTGGGCAGTGGGGCAGTGGGGCAGTGGGGCATTGGGGCAGTGGGGCAGTGGGGCAATGGGGCAGTGGGCAGTGGGGCAGTGGGGCAGTGGGGCATTGGGCAGTGGGGAGTGGGGCATTGGGCAGTGGGGCAGTGGGCAGTGGGGCATTGGGGCATTGGGGCAGTGGGGCATTGGGCAGTGGGGCATTGGAGTGGGCAGTGGGGCATTGGGGCAGTGAGGCATTGGGGCAGTGGGGCAGTGGGCAGTGGGCCAGTGGGGCAGTGGGGCAGTGGGGCAGTGGGGCAGTGAGGCAGTGGGGCAGTGGGCAATGGGGCAGTGGGGCAGTGGGGCAGTGGGGCATTGGGGCAGTGGGGCAGTGGGCAGTGGGGCAGTGGGCAGTGGGCCAGTGGGGCAGTGGGCAATGGGCAGTGGGGCAGTGGGGCAGTGGGGCAGTGGGCAGTGGGGCAGTGGGGCAGTGGGGCAGTGGGGCAGTGGGGTAGTGGGGCAGTGGGGCAGTGGGGCAGTGGGGCAGTGGGGCAGTGGGGCAGTGGGGCAGTGGGGCAGTGGGCAGTGGGGCAGTGGGCAGTGGGCCAGTGGGGCAGTGGGCAATGGGCAGTGGGCAGTGGGCAGTGGGGCAGTGGGGCAGTGGGCAGTGGGGCAGTGGGGCAGTGGGGCAGTGGGGCAGTGGGGCAGTGGGGCAGTGGGGTAGTGGGGCAGTGGGGCAGTGGGGCAGTGGGGCAGTGGGGCAGTGGGCAGTGGGCAGCGGCAGGTGACAGGTGACCTACTCCTCAGCCTGGATGGAGTCCACTGGGGCCACGTAGTTGCTGGGGATGTAGCCGGTCTGGCCAGTCGTCAGTGAACGAGCTTCCCACCAATCTCCTTCCCTGCAAAACAACCAACGCACACCGCTCAGCCTGGCCATCCAGTCACCTGCACACCTGTACACCTGCACACCACTCAGCCTGGCCATCCAGTCACCTGCACACCTGTACACCTGCACACCTGTACACCTGCACACCTGTACACCGCTCAGCCTGGCCATCCCGTCATACTGAAACAGGTGCAGGAGTAGGCCATTCGGCCCATCAAGTCTACCCCGCCATTCAATCATAGCTGGTCTATCTCTCCCTCCTAACCCCATTCTCCTGCCTTCTCCCATTAGCCTCTGACACCCGCACTGATCAAGAATCTATCTCTGCCTTAAAAACATAGACAATAGGTGCAGGAGGAGGCCATTCGGCCCTTCGAGCCAGCACCACCGTTCCATATGATCATGGCTGATCATCCAAAATCAGTAGGAAAAAACTGCAGATGCTGGTTTAAATCGAAGGTGGACACAAGAAGCTGGAGTAACTCAGCGGGTTATTTATTGGTTATTGTATGAAGTCATGTATTTGTGTAAGTTATTAAATGTTGAAGTGATGGACTGGATGTTGGGATAGATGAACCTGTACACATTGTCCAGCACACCAACTGGGATCTGTGGACCATCACCGCCACCTGCAGGTGACACCACAAACTGCCACAGGGAAGGGTCTCGACCCGAGACGTCACCTATGCCTTCTCTCCAGAGATGCTGCCTGACCCGCTGAGTTACTCCAGCACTCTGTGTCTACCTTTGGTTTAAACCGGCATCTGCAGTTCCTTCTTACACCTTTTTTAGTTTTTTAATTTAGTTCAGAGATACAGCGTGGAAACAGGCCCTTCGGCCCATCCAGTCCGCACCGACCAGCGATCCCCGCACATTCATACCACACCACACACACTAGGGGCAATTTTGTTGCATTTATACCAAGCCAATTAACATACAAACACGTACGTCTTTCCTGCTAACAATCTCTGTTGATCTGAAGATAGACGCACTGTAACAGCGGGTCAGGCAGCATCTCTGGAGACAAAGGATGGGTGACGTTTCAGGTCGAGACCCTTCTTCAGATTGCGATCTGAAACGTCACCCCTTCGTTCTCTCCAGAGATGCTGCCTGACCCGCTGAGTTACTCCAGCATCTACCTTCGGCTTAAACCAGCATCTGCAGTTCCTCCCTACACACTAGGGCAGGGGAGGAGTGTTTCCATGATTATTGGGCACAGGTTTAATGGATTAATGTGTAATTTCACAACCACAAAACAATTATGGGCCGATGGGCACAGCTTATCCAGCACGGTGGTGCAGCGGGTAGAGCTGCTGCCTCACGGCGCCAGAGACCCGGGTTCCATCCTGACCACGGGCGCTGTCTGTACAGAGTTTGTACGTTCTCCCCGTGACCTGCGTGGGTTTTCTCCGGGTGCTCCGGTTTCCTCCCACACTCCAAAGACGTGCAGGTTTGTAGGCTAATTGGCTTGGTGTAAGTATAAATTGTCCCTGGTGCGTGGATAGTGTTAATGCACGGGGATCGCTGGTCGGCACGGACTCAGTGGGACGAGGAGCACGTTTCAGGGGTTTATCTCTAAAGTACAAATCTCCAAAACGGAACCCTTCAGGAAACAGCCAGTGTCCTTCCTTGATCCACGGGTGCTTTGTCGACCCTGGTCATCGCACGAATTTCACTGTCGTCCTGGTGAGTTTCATTGTCTGTAACCCGTTTTCACCTACCCCACTGCCAACAATGGACCATTTCCTTGAACATCGTTGCATATCTTTCATTCGTTTGTTCTATATCTCTCTAAGTCACCGTCAACATCGCTTGTTTCTCAGTCTGAAGAACGTTCTCGACCCAGAAACGTCACCCATTCCTTCTCTCCAGAGATGCTGCCTGTCCCGCTGAGTTACTCCAGCATCTACCTTCGGTGTAAACCAGCATCTGCAGTTTTTCCTGCACATATATTTTGTCCTTCCTTTCTATATTAATCACTAATCATTTTTGCAGCAAATTCAGTGTCTTTGATCATCGATGAGGAGAGCAGTTTCAGCCACCAGAGGGCAGGCAAGGACCACGCTTTAAACCAACGCCGGTAAATAACACTTGTAGGAAGGAACTGCAGATGCTGGTTTAAACTGTAGACACAAAATGCTGGAGTAACTCAGCAGGTCAGGCAGCATCTCTGGAGAGAAGGAATGGGTGACGTGTCGGGTCGAGAACCTTCTTCAGACTGAGTATCTCTGAGTCTCGCTCTCCCCTGACCCTCGGTCTGAAGAAGGGTTTCGATCCGAAACATCGA
Organism: Rhinoraja longicauda; assembly: GCF_053455715.1. Taxonomy (NCBI): domain Eukaryota; kingdom Metazoa; phylum Chordata; class Chondrichthyes; order Rajiformes; family Arhynchobatidae; genus Rhinoraja; species Rhinoraja longicauda. The sequence continues at coordinate 1,078,432 of NC_135979.1, read as the reverse complement.
CCAGAGTTGCTCCAGTATTTTGCGTCTACTCTACTTTAAAACCTGCCTCCATTACGTGTCTGGGTGAGAAATCTATTAAATGCAGAATGTGTGGGAACGAACTGCAGATGCAGTAAAGAGCCACTGGACCAGGCTCAGTATCTGAATGTAACATTCTCATGGGTTACAGCAAAACCCACAGCATTAGAGCACAGGATGAAAGTCCAATCCCACTGGAAATAACTTTAGAAATTTACAGACACGGTGTGAAAACAGACCTTTCCTTCAGTGGTGTGTGTAGGAAGGAACTGCAGGTGCTGGTATAAACCAAAGATAGACACAGAGTGCTGGAGTAACTCAGCGGGTCAGGCAGCATCTGTGGAGAACGTGGATAGGTGACGTTTCACAGAGTGCTGGAGTAACTCAGCAGGTCAGGCAACTTCTGTGGAGAACATGGATAGGTGACGTTTCGGGTCGAGACCCTTCTTCAGACTTCAGTGTTTGATGCTCAGGTTTTTACATCATTAAGGCTTGCCCCCCCCCCCCCCTCCAGTTGCTGACCAGTATCACTCCCTTTAGACTTTAGAGAAACAGTGCGGAAACATGCCCTTTAGCCCACCAAGTCCGTGCTGACCAGTGATCACTGGCACTATCCTACACACACTAGGGACAAGTTACAATCTACACAAGCCAATTAACCATAAACCCGCATGTCTTTGGAGTGTGGGAGGAAACCGGAGCGCCCGGAGAAAACCCACACGTTTACAGGGAGAACTTGGGAGTGTATGAGGCTTGGTACAATTGTATAAAAGTACCAACTCCCATAGTCAGGATGGAACCCGGGTCTCTAGTGCTGTGAGGTAACAACTCTACCACTGTGCCACCGTGCTGTCCTCAATGTTATCCCACTTTCTCATCCACTCCCTGCACACTAGGGGCAATCTACAGAAGCACGTCTTTGGAGTGTGGGAGGAAACCGGAGCACCTGGAGGAAACCCACACAGTCACAGGGAGAACGTACAAACTCCACACAGACAGCGCCCGAGGTCAGGATCGAACTGTGTTCCCTGGAGCCATTTGGTCAATGAGAAAATAGTGAAAGATTGTAGGAATTAAAAATCACAAAATCAAACTTCAGTTTGTACTTTACCCCACTGAAGTACAAACTAAAACTCAAGCTCAACATAAGGTCATAAGGTACAGGAACAGAATTAGGCCATTCGGCCCATCGTCTACTCCGCCATTCAATCACGGCTGATCTATCTCTCCCTCCCAACCCCATTTCAAATGGAAATTTGTGCCGACCTACCAACCAATCAAACACAAGAGACTGCAGAAGCAGCAATCTGGAGCAAGAGACAAAGTGCTGGAGGAACTCAGCGGGTCAGGCAGCATCTGTGGAGGGAATCGACAGACAACGTTTCGGGTCGGGACCGCTCTGATCCATGCTTTCACCACCAGTCCCCACCCTTCCTGCAGTTGTACTCACGAGCTGTTGATGATGTGAAACTTCTCGCCTTTCCTGAAGGTCAGGTCGTCTTCTGTCCTGGCATCATAGTCGTACAAGGCCACGAACAGTGTCACTCCCCCTGCAACAACAGACACATCACTGTTACTGACCACCGCACCGCACCGACCCACAACACCAACAATAACTGACCACCGCACCGCACCGCCCCGCAACACCAACAATAACTGACCACCGCACCGCACCGCCCCACAACACCAACAATAACTGACCACCGCACCGACCCACAACACCAACAATAACTGACCACCGCACCGCCCCACAACACCAACAATAACTGACCACCGCACCGCACCGACCCACAACACCAACAATAACTGACCACCGCACCGCACCGCCCCGCAACACCAACAATAACTGACCACCGCACCGCACCGCCCCGCAACACCAACAATAACTGACCACCGCACCGCACCGACCCACAACACCAACAATAACTGACCACCGCACCGCACCGACCCACAACACCAACAATAACTGACCACCGCACCGCCCCACAACACCAACAATAACTGACCACCGCACCGCACCGACCCGCAACACCAACAATAACTGACCACCGCACCGCCCCGCAACACCAACAATAACTGACCACCGCACCGCACCGACCCGCAACACCAACAATAACTGACCACCGCACTGACCCACAACACCAACAATAACTGACCACCGCACCGCCCCACAACACCAACAATAACTGACCACCGCACCGCCCCACAACACCAACAATAACTGACCATCGCACTGACCCACAACACCAACAATAACTGACCACCGCACCGCCCCACAACACCAACAATAACTGACCACCGCACCGACCCACAACACCAACAATAACTGACCACCGCACTGACCCACACCAACAATAACTGACCACCGCACCGCACCGACCCACAACACCAACAATAACTGACCACCGCACCGACCCACAACACCAACAATAACTGACCACCGCACCGACCCACAACACCAACAATAACTGACCACCGCACCGACCCACAACACCAACAATAACTGACCACCGCACCGCCCCACAACACCAACAATAACTGACCACCGCACCGCCCCGCAACACCAACAATAACTGACCACCGCATCGGCCCACAACACCAACAATAACTGACCATCGCACCAACCCACAACACCAACAATAACTGACCACCGCACCGACCCACACCAACAATAACTGACCACCGCACCGCACCGACCCACAACACCAACAATAACTGACCACCGCACCGACCCACAACACCAACAATAACTGACCACCGCACTGACCCACAACACCAACAATAACTGACCACCGCACCGCACCGCCCCGCAACACCAACAATAACTGACCACCGCACCGCACCGCCCCGCAACACCAACAATAACTGACCACCGCACCGCACCGACCCACAACACCAACAATAACTGACCACCGCACCGCACCGCCCCACAACACCAACAATAACTGACCATCGCACCGACCCACAACACCAACAATAACTGACCACCGCACCGCACCGACCCACAACACCAACAATAACTGACCACCGCACCGCACCGACCCACAACACCAACAATAACTGACCACCACACCGACCCACAACACCAACAATAACTGACCACCGCACCGCCCCGCAACACCAACAATAACTGACCACCGCACCGCACCGACCCACAACACCAACAATAACTGACCACCGCACCGCCCCACAACACCAACAATAACTGACCACCGCACTGACCCACAACACCAACAATAAAACATGACCATGTTAACGCTATTATTCTGCTCAGAACGCTTGAGTCTCAAGAAGGGTCCCGACCCGAAACATCACCTATCCATGTTCTCCACAGATGCTGCCTGACTCGCTGAGTTACTCCAGCACTCTGTGTCTTTTTGAGCCATGAGGGAGGTTGGGAGATCGGGTCTACACCCATTGCTGAGGAGAGGACTGTTCAGTCGTCTAATAACAGAGGGGGAGAAGCTGTCCCTGAGTCTGGTGGTGCTGGCTTTCAAGCTTCTGTACCTTCTGTCCGACGGGAGCGGGGAGAAGTGGGAATGACCGGGGTGGGAGGGGTATCTGATTATGGCGGCTGCTTTCCTGAGGCAGCGTGAAGTGTAGATGGAGTCGGTGGTGGGGAGTGTGGTGTGTGATGGGCTGGGCTCCATCTACAATGGTGGGGAGTGTGGTGTGTGTGTGTGGACTGGGCTCCATCTACAATGGTGGGGAGTGTGGTGTGTGTGATGGACTGGGCTACATCTACAATGGTGGGGAGTGTGGTGTGTGTGATGGACTGGGCTCCATCTACAATGGTGGGGAGTGTGGTGTGTGTGTGTGGACTGGGCTCCATCTACAATGGTGGGGAGTGTGGTGTGTGTGATGGACTGGGCTCCATCTACAATGGTGGGGAGTGTGGTGTGTGTGTGTGGACTGGGCTACATCTACAATGGTGGGGAGTGTGGTGTGTGTGTGTGGACTGGGCTACATCTACAATGGTGCGGAGTGTGGTGTGTGTGTGTGGACTGGGCTCCATCTACAATGGTGGGGAGTGTGGTGTGTGTGATGGGCTGGGCTCCATCTACAATGGTGGGGAGTGTGGTGTGTGTGTGATGGGCTGGGCTACATCTACAACTCTCTACAGTTTCTCGTGGTGTTGATGCCAATCCAAGCTGTGATGCATCCCAATAGATCACCGTCCCCACGCTACTGTCACCGTTCTGTGATCGCTCAATCCCAGAGTCCCCTCCAACACTCTATAATATTACTCCAACTACCCGGCACTTCTCAGTCCCATGAGCTGCACGCCGACCTCCGGTCACCACTTTGTGCAACTTAACCCAAGGACAGAAACTATTTCTGAATGTTTTTCTCTCTCTCCCATCACCCTCCCTACATCCCTCCCTCCCTCTCTCCCTCCCTCTCTCCCTCCCTCTCTCTCCCTCCCTCCCTCTCTTTCCATCCCTCCCTCCCTCCCTCCTACCCTCCCAACCCTCCCTCTCTCCCTCCCTCTCTCTCCCTCCCTCCCTCTCTCCCTTCCAAACTGCCTCCCTCTCTCCCTCCATCTCTCTCCCTCCCTCCCTCTCTCTCCCTCCCTCCACCCAGCCCAATGTCTGGCCTCCCCAGCCTCCCAGGTTCTACTGTCTGGGCTGCCGGGGTCTTTGGGTTTTTGTGTCACCCATAAAGTGTTATTACAAATCGAGGCTTTGACACTGGGACCCACCCCCCCCTCAGTGGGCAGTGCCCCCCTTCAGTGGGCAGTGCCCCCCCTCAGTGGGCAGTGCCCCCCCTCAGTGGGCAGTGCCCCCCTTCAGTGGGCAGTGCCCCCCCTCAGTGGGCAGTGCCCCCCCTCAGTGGGCAGTGCCCCCCTCAGTGGGCAGTGCCCCCCCTCAGTGGGCAGTGCCCCCCCCAGTGGGCAGTGGCCCCCCCTCAGTGGGCAGTGCCCCCCCCCCCCCAGTGGGCAGTGACCCTACCTCAGGTGGGCAGTGTAATGCAGGTCTCACCTGGGATCATGCCGGCCCGAGTGGGCATGGAGCCGCTGAGGTAGCCAAGCGAGCCGCCGAAGGGGCTGAGGGCAGTGTTGGGGTTCTCGTGGAAGGTGTTGAAGTCGGGAATCCTGGTGAAGACGGCGGCAGGTGTCTGGCTGGTGGGTTCGGGGCCGTAGCGAGGGTTGGCGTTCTGGTTGAGGAATCCGTCTCCATCGTTGGCCGATGACTTGGCCGATCGCTTCTCCTTGCAGTGCATGCAACCCATGGTCTGGCAGTCTGCACACAGAGAGAGAGAGAGAACGTTATACACCTGCGTCTAGCCCGCACGGCCAGGCGGCTGGCCCACAGAGACAGCGTTACACACCTGCGTCTAGACCGCACGGCCAGACGGCTGGCCCACAGAGACAGAGTGTTACACTCCTGCGTCTAGCCTGCCCGGCCAGACGGCTGGCCCACAGAGACAGAGTGTTACACACCTGCGTCTAGCCTGCCCGGCCAGACGGCTGGCGAACAGAGACAGAGTGTTACACACCTGCGTCTAGACCGCCCTGCCAGATGGCTGGCCACAGAGAGAGCGAGTGTTACACCCCTGCGTCTAGACCGCCCTGCCAGACGGCTGGCCCACAGAGAGAGAGAACGTTATACACCTGCGTCTAGCCCGCCCTGCCAGACGGCTGGCCCACAGAGAGCGTTACACACCTGCGTCTAGCCCGCACGGCCAGACGGCTGGCCCACAGAGAGCGTTACACACCTGCGTCTAGCCCGCACGGCCAGACGGCTGGCCCACAGAGAGAGAGAACATTACACATCTGCGTCTAGACCGCCCTGCCAGACGGCTGGCCCACAGAGAGCGTTACACACCTGCGTCTAGCCCGCACGGCCAGACGGCTGGCCCACAGAGAGAGAGAACGTTACACATCTGCGTCTAGCCCGCCCGGCCAAACGGCTGCCCACGCAGACACAAGCTCACCATTTACAGCAGTAAACGTAGCAACAAAGAACATTGAAAACAGGTGCAGGAGGAGGCCATTCGGCCCTTCGAGCCAGCACTGCCATTCAATATGATCATGGCTGATCATCCACAATCAGTACCCCGTTCCTGCCCTCTCCCGACACCCCTTGATTCCGTTAGCTCTAAGAGCTACATCTAACTCTCTCTTGAAAACACCTATTTTCTATGTTTCTAGGGCGGTCACGGTGGTGCAGCGGGTAGAGCTGCTGCCTCACAGCGCCGGTGACCCGGGTTCCATCCTGACCACGGGTGCTGTCTGTGTGGAGTTTGTACGTTCTCCCCGTGACCTGCGTGGGTTTTCTCCGGGTGCTCCGGTTTCCTCCCACACTCCAAAGACGTGCGGGTTTGTGGGCTAATTAGCTTGGTATAATTGTAAACTGTCCCTAGTGTGTGTGGGATAGTGTTAGTATGCGGAGATCGCTGGTCGGCACGGCTCATGTGGGCCGAAGGGCCTGTTTGCACCAGCGATCCCCGCACACTATCACTAACTTACACACACTAGGGACAATCTACAATTTTTATCAAGCTAATAAACCTACAAACCCGCACGTCTTTGGAGTGTGGGAGGAAACCGGAGCACCCGGAGAAAACCCACGCAGGTCACGGGGAGAACGTACAAACTCCACACAGACAGCACCCGTAGTCAGGATGGAACCTGGGTCTTTCACACTGTGAGGCAGCAGCTCTACCCGCTGCACCACCGCGCTGCCCTGAATTTTAACTGAAGTCCAGGATAAAAATGTGTTAAAATCAATAACAACCAACAATTTACTAGGAAACGCACACCTCCAGATTCAGGGACAGTTTCTTCCCGGCTGTTATCAGGCAACTGAACCATCCTACCACAACCAGAGAGCGGTGCTGAACTACTATCTACCTCATTGGTGACCCTCGGACTATCCTTGATCGGACTTTGCTGGCTTTACCTTGCACTAAACGCTATTCCCTTATCATGTATCTGTACAATGAGGACGGCTCGATTGTAATCACGTATTGTCTTTCCGCTGACTGGTTAGCACGCAACAAAAGCCTTTCACTGTACCTCGGTACACGTGACAATAAACTGAACTCAAACTCAAAGGAGACAAGAAACAGAAGTGGAGAAGGCTTGCTCCTTCTACAGATGGAACGTGAACTTGTCCACCATCGACTCAGCAGAAACCGTTTAACCTTCTCAGCAGAAATGGTCCCAACGCTCAAAGGTTATCAGTGACAGCGCTGAGATCAGCCCGACCGTACAACACCCCTCGCTGGCCACGTACTTTTTCTGCCAGGGGCGCTGCCTCCAGGAGGGATCACGGCTCCCGGTAGCAGGCATGAGTCAGCGCGCTAGGCGGGAGTTGCCTGGTTTTTACCGTGATCTCCTGAGAGCCAGGAATTTGGTCACCTTCAGCCAGGGCGCTGCTCCTCAGGGGGAGGGGGGTGCTGTGGTTGTGAGGGGGGCCGGTCCTCACCCTGTCACGGTGGGTGTCGAGGAGAGGCGTGTGCGTGGAGCGATTCCGACTGGGCTTACCCCCGCTCCGTCGGAATTGCTCATTGGGCCCACGGCACGGGTCCCTTCCCGAGAGCCGGCCCCACGCAATATGAGCCGCCTTTCCCAGATGCCCAGCGTGCCGTTCCGTGACGCGGAGAGGCGCGTTTTGTACAGGCTGCTCCTGCACACTCTCCACTTCCTCGCTCTCGTCTTCCGTCCGGACATGCCCTGGCGGTCCGTGTTACCACCTGACGGCGGGAGCGGTCCCCAGTGGAGGTCTCTCTATAAGGGGGTCCTCCCGCTTTACATCGGGGACCTGGGGTGGAGAGTGTTGCATAAGGCTATAGCCTGTAACAGGTACTTGAGCCGGTTCACGGTCTCGTCTGCCGCCTGTCGCTTCTGCGGTGAGGAGGAGACCGTGTACCATTTGTATACAGAGTGCGTGAGGTTACAGCCCCTGTTCCAGTATCTGAAGGGGCTGCTCCTCAAGTTCTGGCTCCATTTTAGCCCTACGCTTTTAATGTTTGGGGCACCCGGTACAGAGGGGGGGGGGTCAGGAGGGAGGAGGGGGTCTCCCTGTCGGTCTGCTCCTGGGCCTGGCCAAGATGGCCATCCGCGGGTCCAGGCAGCGGGCAGTCGACGGCCTCACAGAAGTCGGCTGCCTACCCCTGTTCCGGGCTTACGTCCGTGCCCGCGTGTCCCTGGAGAGGGAACACGCGGTGTCCATGGGGACTCAGGAGGCTGGTCCGTGAACGCTGGTCGCCGCGGGGGGTTGAATGTATTGTTGACAGAGATGGCGGGATATTAATGTGATAATTGTTTAATTTGTAAACTGCCGATACAGGCGGCTTTTGTTTGATCACATTTTGCTTAGTATGTTTGTATGTTTGTATGTTTTTCTTTGGAATAAAACTTTTATATATTTCAGCTTCCCCATCAGACGCCCACAACCCAGGGGTGATGTCAACCAACGCTTTGTGCCTCTCTTCAAAAAACACTTCACTAAAACACTCCACAGACCGAGGGGAAACAAGAGTCCTGGAGACACGAGGGGCGGTGTGGAACTGCAGAGACACAGAGTGCTGGAGTAACTCAGCGGGTCAGGCAGCATCTGTGGAGAACATGGATAGGTGACGTTTCACAGAGTGCTGGAGTAACTCAGCGGGTCAGGCAGCATCTGTGGAGAACATGGATAGGTGACGTTTCAGGTCGAGACCCTTCTTCAGACTGACTCATGAGGATACTTGAGGGGCAGTTGCAGCATTCTGGGCCAGTCCCACTTGTCTGCAACTTATCCCATAGCTCTCTCATAAATGTATCTGTCCAGATCTGGCCTTCCTTACAACATGGGGCGGCACGGTGGTGCAGCGGGTAGAGCTGCTGCCTCACTGCGCCAGAGACCCGGGTTCCATCCTGACCACAGGTGCTGTCTGTACGGAGTTTGTACGTTCTCCCCGTGACCTGCGTGGGTTTTCTCCGGGTGCTCCGGTTTCCTCCCACACTGCACAGACGTGCAGGTTTGTAGGTTAATTGGCTTGGTGTAAGTGTAAATTGTCACTAGTGTGTGTAGGATAGTGTAAGTGTGCGGGGATCGCTGGTCGGTGTGGACTCGGTGGGCCGAAGGACCTGTTTCCGCGCTGTATCTCTAAACTAAACTAAACACTGCAAATGTCTATCCACTGCAGGTCCATCTCCTGTATTGACCATCCCATAATCATAGGGATCCACTTGAGAATCAATGAACACACGGATCAATCCAGAACAGGGAGCAGACTAGGGTTGCCAACTGTCCCGTATTAGCCGGGACATCCCGTATTTTGGGCTAAATTGGTTTGTCCCGTACGGGACCGCCCTTGTCCGTATTAGGCCCGCGGGCCGCTGTCGGCCGGGACAGTGTAGGCTAACGGAGTGTGTTCGCCTAACGGAGGTTGCATAGCAACCCGCCTCCCGGCCCGGGCGGCCGCCATTGGTGGAGCGGGAGCACGTGGCCGCTGGCTGGGTGAGGTCACGTGGGGCGCGGGGCGGTGACGTCCCGTGTTTGGGAGTGAGATAGTTGGCAACCCCTAGAGCAGAAGGTTCTGAACATTGGGGTAGGATGGAGGAGCAAAGTCAAGGAGCATTCTAGGGCCAGGCTCTCACTGCCCACCATCTCCCTCTGCTCCCCTCTCCCATCGCACAACCTCACACTGGGAGAACTAGCCCCAGCACAATGAGCTGCCATCAGTGCTGGGCTCTCCATCCGAACATCACTCTCCCCAGAACAAGACAAACTCAGATAGACTGAGAGAGTCACACAGCGTGGCAACAGGCCCTTCAGCCCATCTGTGTGATTCATTGCCACAGACGGCTGTGGAGGCCAAGTCAGTGGATAATCTTAAGGCAGAGATAGACAGATACTTGATTAGTGCGGGTGTCGGGGTTATGGGGAGAAGGCAGGAGAATGGGGTTGAGAGGGAGAGATAGATCAGCCACGATTGAATGGCGGAGTAGACTTGATGGGCCGAATGGCCTAGTTCTGCTCCTATGCCTTATGGTTGTGGTCTGATGAAGGGTCCTGACCTGTAACGTCACCCGTTCGTTTCCCCCACAGATGCTTCCTGACCCGCCGAGTTCCTCCAGCAGTTTGTTGTGTTTGGCTCTAAGTTATTGGAAACACTTTGCGACCCTTGAGTTTTCTTGTGCTGTTGTCCCCATCACATGCACAGCTCCTGGGGACTGGCGAGAGGCAGCTGGCTGTGGGATCACAGGCACACATGCACAGCTCCTGGGGACTGGCGAGAGGCAGCTGGCTGTGGGATCACAGGCACACATGCACAGCTCCTGGGGACTGGCGAGAGGCAGCTAGCTGTGGGATCACAGGCACACATGCACAGCTCCTGTGGACTGGCGGGAGGCAGCTAGCTGTGGGATCACAGGCACACATGCACAGCTCCTGGGGACTGGCGAGAGGCAGCTGGCTGTGGGATCACAGGCACACATGCACAGCTCCTGTGGACTGGCGAGAGGCAGCTAGCTGTGGAACTCACTGTCTCCATGACTCAACCATTGTACAATCTATTCCGGTTTCCTTTCCTGGAAGTGGATCTGCTGTAACGGCCATGAGGGCTGGCTTCCCCTCTCCTACACGCACGGCACATCACATCACAGCACGGCCAACTCGCTCTCCCTCCCTCGGTCTGTCTGCAACACATCGCCACTGCACTGGTGCACCCTGGGTCAGTCACCCCAGACAGCGGGAGACCCAGGACCAGAGGGCACAGCCTCAGAATTAGAGGACGTTCCTTCAGGAAGGAGATGAGGAGGAATTTCTTCAGTCAGAGGGTGGTGAATCTGTGGGATTCATTGCCGTAGACGGCTGTGGAGGCCAAGTCAGTGGACAGACAGACACACACACAGATTCTTGATCCGTACAGGTGTGTCAGGGGCTATGGGGAGAATGGGGTTAGGAGGGAGAGATAGATCAGCCATGATTGAATGGCAGAGAAGACTTGATGGGCCGAATGGCCTACTTCTGCTCCTATCACTTATGATAGTGCTGGCACCAATTGACAAGATCCACCAACCTTCTGGCCAGTATCTATCCTTAGTTTGGACACAAAACATTGGAGTAACTCAAAGGGCCGAATGGCCTCCTCCTGCACCTATTTTCTATGTTTTTATATTTCAGTTTAGTTTATTGTCACATGTACCGAGGTACAGTGAAAAGCTTCTGTTGCGTGCTAACCAGTCAGCGGAAAGACAATACATGATTACAATCGAGCCGTTCACAGTGGACAGATACATGATAAGAGAATAACGTTTAGTGCGAGGTAAACCCAGCAATGTCCGATCAAGGATAGTCCGAGGGTCACCAAAATGCTGAAGAGATCGTCATTGGCTTTTAGGCACTGATGGTTATCCTGAATTGTGAAAGCTCCTATATATATACAAGTCAGCAGATACAACACAAGTCCATAGATTGAGTATAGAAGTTGGGAGGTCAGGTTGCAGTTGTGTAAGACGTTGGTGAGGCCGCATTTAGGGAACTGTGTTCAGTTTTGGGCTCCATACTATAAGAATGACGTTGTCAAGCTGGAAAGTGTGCAGAGTAGAATTACAAGGATGTTGCCAGGACTCGAGGGTCTGAGCTACAGGGAGTAGTTGGGCAGGCTATGTCTTAGATCGCAGGAGGATGAAGGGTGATCTTATAGAACTGTACAAAATCATGGGAGGGATCAATTGGGTAAATGCACAGGGTCTCTTGCCCAGAACAGGGAACTCGAGGACCAGAGGACATAGGTTTCAGGTTAGGGGGGAAAAGATTTTAGATTTAGATTTAGATTTTTAGATTTAGAGATACAGCGCGGAAACAGGCCCTTCGGCCCACCGGGTCCGCGCCGCCCAGCGATCCCCACACATTAACACTATCCTACACACACTAGGGACAATTTTTACATATTACCCAGTCAATTAACCTACAAACCTGCACGTCTTTGGAGTGTGGGAGGAAACCGAAGATCTCGGAGAAAACCCACGCAGGTCACGGGGAGAACGTACAAACTCCGTACAGACGGCGCCCGTAGTCAGGATCGAACCTGAGTCTCCGGCGCTGCATTCGCTGTAAGGCGGCAACTCTACCGCTGCGCCACCGTGCCGCCCTTCGTCCCAACTTCCCACACTTTTTCACACAAAGAGCGGTGGGTGCATGGAACGAGTTGCTGGAGGAGGTAGTTGAGGCAGGGACTATCGCAACGTTTAAGAAACATTTAGACAGGTTTAGAGGGATATGGACCAAGCGCAGGCAGGTGAGACTAGTGTAGATGGGGCATGTTGGTCGGTGTGGGCAGGTGGGACTAGTGTAGATGGGGCATGTTGGCCGGTGTGGGCAGGTGGGACTAGTGAGATGGGGCATGTTGGTGGGTGTGGGCGGGTGGGACTAGTGTAGATGGGGCATGTTGGTCGGTGTGGGCAGGTGGGACTAGTGTAGATGGGGCATGTTGGCCGGTGTGGGCAGGTGGGACTAGTGAGATGGGGCATGTTGGTGGGTGTGGGCGGGTGGGACTAGTGTAGATGGGGCATGTTGGTCGGTGTGGGCAGGTGGGACTAGTGTAGATGGGGCATGTTGGCCGGTGTGGGCAGGTGGGACTAGTGTAGATGGGGCATGTTGGCCGGTGTGGGCAGGTGGGACTAGTGTAGATGGGGCATGTTTGCCGGTGTGGGCAGGTGGGACTAGTGTAGATGGGGCATGTTGGCCGGGGTGGGCAGGTGAGACTAGTGTAGATGGGGCATGTTGGTCGGTGTGGGCAGGTGGGACTAGTGTAGATGGGGCATGTTGGCCGGTATGGGCAGGTGGGACTAGTGTAGATGGGGCATGTTGGTCGGTGTGGGTGGGTGGGACTAGTGTAGATGGGGCATGTTGGTTGGTGTGGGCAGGTGGGACTAGTGAGATGGGGCATGTTGGTGGGTGTGGGCGGGTGGGACTAGTGTAGATGGGGCATGTTGGTTGGTGTGGGCAGGTGGGACTAGTGTAGATGGGGCATGTTGGCCGGTGTGGGCAGGTGGGACTAGTGAGATGGGGCATGTTGGTGGGTGTGGGCGGGTGGGACTAGTGTAGATGGGGCATGTTGGTCGGTGTGGGCAGGTGGGACTAGTGTAGATGGGGCATGTTGGCCGGTGTGGGCAGGTGGGACTAGTGTAGATGGGGCATGTTGGCCGGTGTGGGCAGGTGGGACTAGTGTAGATGGGGCATGTTTGCCGGTGTGGGCAGGTGGGACTAGTGTAGATGGGGCATGTTGGCCGGGGTGGGCAGGTGAGACTAGTGTAGATGGGGCATGTTGGTCGGTGTGGGCAGGTGGGACTAGTGTAGATGGGGCATGTTGGCCGGTATGGGCAGGTGGGACTAGTGTAGATGGGGCATGTTGGTCGGTGTGGGTGGGTGGGACTAGTGTAGATGGGGCATGTTGGTTGGTGTGGGCAGGTGGGACTAGTGTAGATGGGGCATGTTGGCCGGTGTGGGCAGGTGGGACTAGTGTAGATGGGGCATGTTGGCCGGTATGGGCAGGTGGGACTAGTGTAGATGGGGCATGTTGGCCGGTGTGGGCAGGTGGGACTAGTGTAGATGGGGCATGTTGGCTGGTGTGGGCAGGTGGGACTAGTGTAGATGGGGCATGTTGGCTGGTGTGGGCAGGTGGGACTAGTGTAGATGGGGCATGTTGGCCGGGGTGGGCAGGTGAGACTAGTGTAGATGGGGCATGTTGGTCGGTGTGGGCAGGTGGGACTAGTGTAGATGGGGCATGTTGGCCGGGGTGGGCAGGTGAGACTAGTGTAGATGGGGCATGTTGGCCGGGGTGGGCAGGTGAGACTAGTGTAGATGGGGCATGTTGGTCGGTGTGGGCAGGTGAGACTAGTGTAGATGGGGCATGTTGGTCGGTGTGGGCAGGTGGGACTAGTGTAGATGGGGCATGTTGGTTGGTGTGGGCAGGTGGGACTAGTGTAGATGGGGCATGTTGGCCGGTGTGGGCAGGTGGGACTAGTGTAGATGGGGCATGTTGGTCGGTGTGGGCAGGTGGGACTAGTGTAGATGGGGCATGTTGGTCGGTGTGGGCAGGTGGGACTAGTGTAGATGGGGCATGTTGGCCGGGGTGGGCAGGTTGGGACGAAGGGCCTGTTTCCAGGCTGTATCACTCTATGACTGTGACATCACTGGTATTTATTGGCGATCCCCATTGCCCTTGGGCCAAGTGGTCTACTGTGCAGTTTAGGTGGAGAGGGAAGGGTTAAAACACATTCCCGTGCCTGTGGTCACCCAGAACAGAAAAGGCCGGAGCACGTTTCCACTGCAGGACCCCAGAGCAGCAGATGGCTTTGTCCAGCAATCCGTGCTGTCCCGTGGTGAGCTGTGCTGTCTGTTCCAGAGTTAACTAATTAACTGCACTGGAATTCCCAGTGCCCATGGGAGACCCAGACGGGAGTGTTCAGGCCACTGCTCAAAACCTCACGTACAAGTCTGGTGACCAACAAGGTGAGAGAGAGCTGGATGTGAAGTCAGTGAGGTCACACGCACAAGCTGGAGGGGCAGCTCCCACAGCATGCCAGACCACAGAACGTTATTGATCCCAGGAGGGAAATACATCGGCCAACACAAATGTACATGAAGCATGAAATTAAAGTGAGGAGTGGAAAGGATTGGGGATGTGTGAAGATTGGGAAGGGGGGTGGGGGGTGGGGGGAGAGGAGAGTCAGTCTACCCCACGACAGAAGGGGGAGGGGTTGTACAGTTTGACAGCCACAGGGAAGAAGGATCTCCTGTGTCGTTCTGTGCTGCATCTTGGTGGAGCCAGTCTGTTGCTGAAGGTGCTCCTCAGGTTGCCCAGTGGGTCATGGAGGGGGTGAGCTGGATTGTCCAGGATGCCCCCCAGTTTGAGGGGCATCCTCCCCTCCAAGACCACCTCCAGTGAATCCAACCTCAAATTCTGCTCGGCTAGCTGACAACCCAACCGTATGGACGTTAGATTCTCCAGTTGTATCTACACAGAGTGTCACGGTTTGTACGTTCTCCCTGTGACCTGCGTGGGGTTTTGCCGGGCCCTCCAGTTACTTCCCACATCCCAAAGACATGCAGGTTTGTAGGTTAACTGGCTTCTGTAAATGGTCCCTGGTGTACAGGATGGAACTAGTATTGGGGTAATCGCTGGTTGGCATGGACTCGGTGGACCGAAGGGCCGGTTTCCACACTTTTCCGTTAAACTAAACTAGAATAATATGAAATAAAACACAATGCTGGAGTAACTCAGTGGGTCAGGCAGCATCTGTGGAGAACATGGATAGGTGACGTTTCACAGAGTGCTGGAGTAACTCAGTGGGTCAGGCAGCATCTGTGGAGAACGTGGAGAGGTGACGTTTCAGGTCGAGACCCTTCTACTGTTCTTTGCGTCGGCACAGAGCCGACACCGACTGTGGATCGCAGACTCACACAGTGTCGAGGAGTCAACAAAAATTTGTGCAACAACCTTTGAACAACTAAATGCTCTGCGGGGAAAGAATATTTTTAATTGCTTGTTAATTTAGTGGGGGAT
Source organism: Rhinoraja longicauda (assembly GCF_053455715.1). Taxonomy (NCBI): domain Eukaryota; kingdom Metazoa; phylum Chordata; class Chondrichthyes; order Rajiformes; family Arhynchobatidae; genus Rhinoraja; species Rhinoraja longicauda. The sequence continues at coordinate 1,062,907 of NC_135979.1, read as the reverse complement.
GCACAGAACGTCTCACAGGCCTCCAGCAGGAAGGCCAACTGTTGTCCTGGAGTCCATCCTCAGAGAGACAGGGCCAGCTCAAGGTAAACCTGCAACCCTTGGCACCCCATCGGTTCCCCACAGCAATCCATGGATGATAGTCAGCGGAAAGACAATACATGATCAGATTAAATTTTTGTTATTAAGTGCCTGATGATCAGTACGGACTCAGTGGGCTGAAGGGCCTGTTCCATGTGACATGTTTCTAGCCTTAGAGGGAGTACAGAGAAGGTTCACCAGATTGATCCCTGGGATGGCAGGACTTTCATATGAAGAAAGACTGGATAGACTGGGCTTGTACTCACTGGAATTTAGAAGACTGAGGGGGGATCTTATTGAAACATATAAAATTCTTAAGGGGTTGGACAGGCTAGATGCAGGAAGATTGTTCCCGATGTTGGGGAAGTCCAGAACAAGGGGTCACAGTTTGAGGATAAGGGGGAAGTCTTTTAGGACCGAGATGAGAAAACATTTCTTCACACAGAGAGTGGTGAGTCTGTGGAATTCTCTGCCACAGAAGGTAGTTGAGGCCAGTTCATTGGCTATATTTAAGAGGGAGTTAGATGTGGCTCTTGTGACTAAAGGGATCAGGGGGTATGGAGAGAAGGCAGGTACGGGATACTGAGTTGGATGATCAGCCATGATCATATTGAATGGCGGTGCAGGCTCGAAGGGCCGAATGGCCTAAACCTGCACCTATTTTCTATGTTTCTATAAAAATGTAGCTTCAGCAATAACTTTGCACATTGACTGGTGGAAACATGAAACAAACGAACACCAAACACGCCTGAATTCTCCAAAAAAGAATAACCTATTTTATCAATAAAAAAGACAGACACAAAGTGCTGGAGTAACTCAGCAGGTCAGGCAGCAGCATGTCTGGAGTCATAGTCAAACAGCACCGAAACAGGCCCTTCGGTCCAACTTACCCATGCTGACCAACATGCCCCATCTAAACTGGTCCCACCTGCCCACGTTTGGCCCATAGCCCTCTGGACCCTTCAGACTATGAAACATCACCCATCCTTTCTCTCCAGAGATGCTGCCTGACCTGCTGAGTTCCTCCAGCACTTTGTGTCTATCTTTTGTATAATCCAGCATCTGCACTTCCTTGTTTCTATATTTTATAAATAATCTTGGAACTTTCAGGGAGGGTGGGGTTATATCAGGCGGCTCAGGCAAAGACTTTTATTTTATTTTTGTTTGGAGATACAGCGCGGAAACAGGCCCTTTGGCCCATCGGGTCCATGCCGACCAGCGATCCCCGCACATTAACACTATCCTACACGCACTAGGGACAATTTACACTTATACCAAGCCAATTAACCTACAAACCTGTACGTCTTTGGAGTGTGGGAGGAAACCGAAGATCTCGGAGAAAACCCACGCGGGTCACGGGGAGAACGTACAAACTCCATACAGACGGCACCCGTAGTCAGGATCGAACCCGGGTCTCTGGCGCTGAACCCGGGTCACCACTGCTACGCCTTGGTGGTAGAGAGTTACTGTAGCAAAATTAGCCAAACATATTCCGTGGCCATCCTTCACATCCTGTACTAGAAACTTCATGTACCCTTCAATTACACAAACACCAATTAATGGTTTAAACCCAGACAGTTTTTGCTTATTTAGCAAATTAAACAACTAAAAACGCCCAACCCAGGCGACAATTTATGTGCTGGACATAGACACAGAAACTAGCAGCTAACAATGGCCTGTTTCCTCTATCATTGTTACTTATTTGCAAATATTTCATTCATTTGTTCTATAATCTCTCTACATCGTCGTCTATATCTCTCGTTTCCCTTATCCCTAACCAGTCTGAAGAAGGGTCTCGACCGGAAACGTCACCCATTCCTTCTCTCCAGAGATGCTGCCTGACCTGCTGAGTTACTCCAGCTTTTTGTGTCTAATTTTTTAAACAGATCTACAATCACATATTACAATCATTCCACACTTTTAAATCTCCACTCCTTCAGTAACAGTTCTTACTTTAACTAAGATATCTTACTTTGCTGGCTTTATCTTGCTCTAAACGTTATTCCCTTATCAAGTATCTGTACACTGTAGACGGCTCGATTGTAATCATGTACTGTCTTTCGGTTAATTGGATCTTGCGCAGCAAAAGCTTTTCACTGTACCTCGGTAGTCATAGTTAGGGTTGCCAACTGTCCCGTATTAACCGGAGCATCCCGTATTTTGGGCTAAATTGGTTTGTCCCGTATGGGACCGCCCTTGTCCCGTATTAGGCCCGCGGGCCGCTGTCGGCCGGGACAGTGTAGGCTAACGGAGTGTGTTCGCCTAACGGAGGTTGCGTAGCAACCCGCCTCCCGGCCCGGGTGGCCGCCATTGGTGGAGCGGGAGCACGTGGCCGCTGACTGGGTGAGGTCACGTGGGGCGCGGGGCGATGACGTCACCTTGTCCCGTATTTGGGAGAGAGATAGTTGGCAACCTCTAGTCATAGAGTGATACAGTGTGGAAACAGGCCCTTTGGCCCAACTTGCCCACACCGGCCAACAGTGCACATGACAATAAACTGTAACGTGC